>NC_135213.1:16896322-17153822 GCF_052324685.1 Brachyhypopomus gauderio
GAGGTGTATGCAAACATACTATCGGCGCCCCCCGCACTCCACCCCCCACCCCCACCAACTCGGCAAATAATTTTCTGGCATCGATTTGGCGCCCCCTCTAGTGCAGCGTCCCTATGCGTCGCATACGCTGCATACCCCCTTTTTGCGCCACTGCCGCTTAACGACGGGTTTAGAGACTGAAATGTCATGGCCTGGCGGTTAGGGAACTGGTCTTGTGACCGGAGGGTCGTGGGTTCGATTCCCAGACCTGAGGCCATGACTGAGGTGCCCTTGAGCAAGGCACCTAACCCCAACTGCTCCCCGGGCGCCGGGCTAGGGCTGCCCACCGCTCTGGGCACGTGTGATCCACAGCCCCCTAGTAATCACTAGTGTGTGTGTGTGTGTGTTCTGACTGCACAGATGGGTTAAAAGCGGAGGACAAATTTCGATTGGGGTGTAAAAATCACAATTGACAAAATATGGCACATTTCACATTTCATTGCACATTTCAAATGTTCGTCGTAAAGCAGCTTTCGTCGTTAAGCGTGACCCTAGATTTAGATACGCTTTGATCATAAATACAGTATAAAAAAAACTAACAATGTTCTCATGCGTACAGCTTGAGAAAGATCGATCGCATTGCCGAGATGGGCTTATCGTACACAACACTCCACTACGCTCCACTACACTCTACTACACTCCACAATCTTCGCAGTTTGAGATTCGTTTGGTTACTTATTCGCAGCTCCTTATTCGGAAGTTGGTTCCTTATTCAAAAAGGTTGTGTTCACGATGCGTGTTTGCTGCGCATTTTATTTAAAAGAGATAGATTAAACAAACGAGCATAGGAGCAAACATTTAAGAGGTTATTGTTTCCCATACTGATCTTGTGAATGTAGAAAAAAAATAAAAATATAATGAAAGCATTCCTTATGTAAAATGGTTTCTATTTCAAGTCGTTCCAATTGTATGAGATTTGTACATGATGATTGAATTCGTCAGCATTTCTAACGTAAGGAAATATATTCTTAGATTTTAAAAACACAGAAATGCTGATCTAGAACACAAATTAATTGGAAGAAGAAATAACAGCACACAACATGGCATATTGAGCAGTGGGCATATAGGTGAACAAATTTAAAGGGGCAGGTTCAGAGGCTTATTGAAGGCCTTATTGATGGTGGGCCAGAGAAATAACAAATGCATCATGAAGAACAGGTCACTCCTTAAGAGAGGAACCTGATTTTAGCCTGATCCAACATCATTTTATACCTCAAATCTATCTGGAAACACAGCATATTGAGTAGGTAAGCGCACAGAAAGCGCACTGAAATGATTCAGAGGGGCAAGTTCAGAGGCCTGCTGTATGCCTATAATGCGTTGGGCCAGACAAGCAACACATGCATCATACGTGAACGGTTACTATCTGTAAGAGAAACCTCATTTTGGCCTGGCCCGACATCATTTTATGCCTCAAATCTAACAGGAAACATGGCATATTGAGTAAAGCACACAGGTGAAATGGTTCAGAGGAGCAAGCTCAGAGGTATGCTGGATGCCTGTAAGGTCTTGGGCCAGGCAAACCTCAACTGCATCAAGTCAAGTCAAGTCAGCTTTATTTTTATAGCACATTTAAAAGACATCCAGTGTCGACCAAAGTGCTGAACAAGAATTAGAATCGCATATAAGAACAACATGTAAGTTTTAAATAGAAATTTTAAACTAGGTATAAAAGGAAATGTAAAATACACATAAAACATACACATAGTCAAAACACATATAACAGATTCTAACGTAAGATGCTCAAGATTCAAAGGCCTGTGAAAATAAAAAGGTTTTCAAATTGCATTTAAAAATATCCACAGTGGCTGATTCCTTTATAAAATTTGGAAGTGTGTTCCATAATTTAGGAGCTGCAACAGAAAAGGCCCGGTCACCTTTAAATTTTAGCCGAGAGCGTGGAATGTCTAAGCAGCACTGGTTGGAGGAGCGTAGAGCACGAGGGGTTGAGCGAGTATGAATCAAATCAGCAATGTACCGCGGAGCCAAGCCATGAAGGGCTTTGAAAACAAACAGTAAAACTTTGAATTCTATCCTGAATTTTACTGGGAGCCAATGCAGTGATGCCAGCACAGGAGTGATGCTTTGTCTTTTTCTGGTACCAGTCAGGAGACGTGCAGCTGCATTTTGAACCAGTTGAAGGCGTGATAGGCTCGACTGACAGATACCCAGGTACAATGTGTTACAGTAATCAACACGCGATGAGATAAAAGCATGGATGACTGTTTCTAGGTCCTTGAATGACAAAATTGTTTTAAGCTTAGCTATGTTTCTAAGCTGATAAAAACTACCTCTGACAACTGTGCTGATTTGTTTCTGGAAATTCAGATTAGTGTCAGATGAAGCCAAGGTTTCTGACATGGTCTTGCACATTAGATCTTAAAGGCCCCAGATCCCTGGCTATCACTTTAGCAGAATCGGGATTACCAATTATAATAATATCAGTTTTGTCTTTGTTTAGACTCAGAAAGTTATTGGACATCCAGCACTCAACATCCTTCAAACAATCTAGCATGACACCTAAAGAACCAGAACCACTGTCACCTAAATTAAGTGGAAGATATACCTGTGTGTCATCCGCATAGCAATGATATGAAATGTTATATTTTTCAAATATAGATCCAAGTGGGAGCATGTATAATGAGAAAAGGATAGGACCCAGAATAGATCCCTGAGGTACGCCATAGGCAACAGGTGCTGGAGATGAAAATAATTGACCCAATCTGACTGAGAAAGATCTATTCTCTAAGTATGATGCGAACCATTTTAGGGCAACTCCATCAATGCCGACACTAAACTTCAGCCGATCTAACAAGATGGTATGGTCAATGGTGTCGAAGGCTGCACTTAGGTCTAAAAGAATTAAAACTGCACAGTTTAATTATTAATTAAATAAATAATTAAATTATTAATAATTTAATAATTAATTAATTATCAATTAGACATTTATAAATAATTAATAAATTAATAATTTAATTATTAACTATTAATAATTAAAACTTTTAATTTAATTAACTTAATAATTAAATTAATTTAAATAATTAATTTTAATTTAATTAATAATTAATTAATTAATTTAGGTGTTAATTATTTAAAATAAAATACACACTGGCTATACGAGGTTCACCTCTGACCACGACTTTGCAGTATTACAGCAGTATTATGTCTAAATATCTAGTTAGGACAAACTAAGTTTGAACTAAGTTAAAATCACTGTAACTCCGGAATATCATCTGTAGCATTTTTATGCGTGTGCAAACGAGGGGACTCGGAATTCGGCACAACACGTTCATTTGAAAAAAATTCTCCGTCGTGCCTGCTGCTTGCATGTGTTAAATAAAAAAGAGCAGTTTCTTCTTTGATTTACAACTTTGTTCTACCACCTGATTAACTTTCTGTTCCACCCCTGACGTGTGAAGAAACATCTACAGCGCTGTTTGCAGGGTTCATCCACCTTTACAAAGTGGAATTCAAGCACATGTACGGCACTTTCAAGGTCCATTTTCAATATTGTCCAGCACCTTCAGCTTAAGTTAAGCACGTAGTTGGCTGTAACTGCACCAGCCTCAATTTGTCCACTTAGACTGTTTATTTCCTCTTTTATTCTGTCGTGAAAAGACATTTCTGCTGCTTCCAAGTCCAACTATGAGCAATTGCTTCTGACTGGAGTCTAAGCCCCTCCCCAAATTCAGGCGAGCGTTCCTATTGGACAGTGATTAGATTTCATTCTGGCACGAATACAGCTTCGCAGAGACACACAGTGGAATACAATGACGTTCAGACGATTGCATTTCAAGGTGGCTTCTGGCACGAATTCAGCGTTTCTTTCTTTAAATACAAATCCACACACACTGGAGCTTTTACTTTTCATTGTGGCATGTTTTCATCACATCAGTGTTTAAATCAATCTCATGGTCATTATATTTAAAGGAGACATTTATGTCTGAAATACCGTACAGTGAAAAGCAATACCTCTGTGCCGTGATTGCATTTCGAGCTGTATTATATGCAATTCTGGCACAAATTCAGCGTTTTGGTTTTGAATGCAAATTCGTGTGTATTGTTTTTCAATAAAGAGATAAAGTGCATTGAAATGTAATGTAATAGTGCTTTTGCATTTCATTTTGGCACGTATTCTGCATGTTTATATGGAAAAGCAATGCATTTTATGGATTGCATTTCCATTTTTGCCTAGTAGCGATTACTTTTCAAATTGGCACTGTTTCCTTTCCATAAGGAATTGGCACTGTTTCCTCTCCATCCTCACTTTTTTACACACAAAAACATATATTTATTTATTTGTCACTGCCACATAAGTGTTACTTTTCATGTATATGTGTATGTGTTGTGTTAGAAATTCTGAAACCCTTAAATGGTGAGCACAAATAACAAGTCAGAAGTAGTTGGGTTAGATCAGGGGTGCTCATTACGTCGATCGCGATCGACCGGTCGATCGCGAAGGAAGTGTCGGTTGATCGCGAAGGAATGTGCGTAGATCGCGTCACATAAAATAGTAGTAGATGAATCGCACATCTGCACTGACGGTTGTATTTTGATTGACATTCACGGTAGCCAATCTGCAATCCACTCAACAAATTACGTTCGCCACCCCCCCCCCCCCCCCCCGCTCAACAAATTACGTTCGCCGCCACCCCGGTAGATCTTTCTGACTTGGTCATCTTATAAGTAGCTCGCAAGCTGAAAACTGTGGGCACCCCTGGGTTAGATAATAAAGTACAATGATTTATTTTAACAAAGCATGGATTAACCCTGAGATCTCAGTTACAAACACACCAGGTGTCTGTAGCAGAGAGAGCTAATTTCCCATTCCGAACTCTCATCTTTTATACGTTTAATCATCAATACACACAGTGTGCACGAGGTGAACACGAGGTGATCAACCAAATGTGATTGGACACTACATGAAATAATTAACGCTGATTTGACAGATGCATATGACGCATGCCCCCTCCACGCTCAGCATCCTTGTGATGTCATGACAGACTGAGTGTCGCCGTAGTCCCTTCCAAGTAGAGATTTGGCGTCTCCAGCGAGGTCAGTTTAGGAACACCAGAGGAACATCAGATTAGGCCTCAGCCGAGGCCAGGGAAAACACGCACACACATCTGAGGCCTACTGAAGTCACGAGAATGGCTTTAGTGCTATGATTAACACACGTATATGTAAAAAGATCTCTAACACCTGTCTCTAATGTGTTTATTGTATACTAAGAAAGCCTGACATAAATGGAAATTACCAAATTTCCACCACATTTCCCTCTTTTTTGTCCTTTATGGACAAATTACATCGACTACAGACCACTCCAATACAGGCTTTCAATCGTAGCATAATTTCCAGGAAGTACATGGATGGTCAAACAAATTACACCTGATTACAAACAGATTACAACATTATTCAATGAATTTACTTAAACTAAATCATCATCATCAGCATCAGAAACACATCACAGGATGAGCAAGAGCACAGGGTTCATGGTGGGTGATCGTTGACCCTTCTTGACAGCTGTTGTGCTTGGAGTGCGGGCACGCCCGATCTGCACTTCCACCCACTCAGCTGAGGCACCCCGAACACCCTCCGTTCACCCCAGCTTCAGGTTGTGCTGCAGACCTTCCCATGGCTTAGGCAAGGCCTCTTACACCGACCTGTGAACTAGTGACAAGACAGAAGATCTATAGATATAAACGGTATGTAAAAATTCCCTTTCCTGTAACACTGCGGTAATACGTGAATTTCCCCGTCGTGGGATCATTAAAGTTCTATTCTATTCTATTCTATTCTAAGCATTGGCTGATCGGAAGGAGTCCCAGTTTGTGGATTCTAAGCATCCCCTCAGGTTCTCAATGGCATCAGGAGACCAATTCCTCACTGATTTTACCTCTGGCTTGATGGTTTTGAGCTTAGACTTATATAAGGGGATGAGAGAGTGATCAGAGTTACCAAGTGCAGCACGGGTGGAAGCCTGGTAAGCATCCAGTACTGTAGCAGAAGTTCTGTAACTTCCTTCTCTTGTTCAGCTAACACTGCCAAAACTTCTAGAGATGCGGCAGCTTCAGCTGCAGCCTCCTTTCTTTTGACTGAGTCAATGCTAGTATGAGTGGAACTACATTTTGATTGATAAGACATTGGTCTTGATAAGGAACCTGTTGAGTCTAGGACGGCTCCAACATCAGGCCAGGGTTCGTCTTCTTCATCTGCTGTATGGCCCTTAAGTTGGCTTTTTGCCCTTTGAATAATGAATTCTGAGAGTGCTATGCACGTGTCAACTCCACCGCAGATCTGGTTCTGGGGTTTGCACTCGGCGTAACTCTTCAAAAATATCCTTTACATCAGAAGAGTCATCTTCCATGTTCATCAACTCATTTAATTCATCTTCAGAGGCTCTGTCCCTCAATACTTCCTTGCCTATTCTTGCCTGACATCTCCATTTCTCTGACATTGTATGCTCTTTAGCTTTTCTTCTTGAAGTTCTCTTCCCTTTTCTGTCAAGATTTTAGGTTTTTCACTTCTTCGCAGTCCTTCTACCCTTTCTGCAAGCTTTGAATCCGTATGTCCAGGTTGAGTAGATACTTTAACATTTTTATGGAAGGTCTCATTGCTTGGGTCGGACATCTTAGGATAAACGAAAGGACTATGAGATGTATGTAATGTATGTATGTTTAAATTTGATTTCTATTAGGATTTGTGTAACTGTTAGTTAAGAAACTCATTCAAATTGTATCTATGCTTAAGCTTCATCTAAACTTACTAACCTTCGGTTGACTTCAATTCAAACAAGGCAAAGAAACTTTGGAAAGCATAAACCTTATTGCAAGAAGAATATACATATACAGGTACATATACAGAACATTCACTCAATTCACTTAAGAAAAGTTTTCACATCAGTGTAGTTACCCTTTAAACTTTACTTAAGTTGTCTTAAAACCGCAGCACCAGCACGTTACGTTCTTCCATAGGCGTAGGCTAAGTTTCTAGGGAACATCCCAGACTCTGCCATTCAGCTGGAGACTCATTCACTACACCGGTGTGATTGGACTGCAGCCTAACTACACAACGGCACTCAGCAAGCTCTATGACGTCATCAGCGCGTTGGAGACCGTTCATCCTGATGCTGTTTTCATTGTCGCTAGTGATTTCAACAAGTGCAACTTACGGACTGTACTAACAAAATATCAACAGCATGTGGACATCCCCACCCGTGGCAAGAACATCTTGGACCACGTTTACAGCAACGTACATGGTGGACTTAAGGCCGCACCCCGCCCCCCATAAACTGCAATAAAGAATAAAGAAAACACAGAGACGACAGTACAGCTTTAGAAGCGCAATAAACTATAATATCTGTACTAGATAACTTATTAAGCAAAATAAGTAAAATAAGTTTCCAAACACAATAAGGTTCACAGCTCTGTGGTTCTCGGAAGCGGAATATGTAAACGAGGACATCAAAGGGCTGAATCGAAATTAGCTAGCGGCGGTAGGCTAAGGACAGCTAACGTCGCCACAGCGGGCGGAAATTATCAAACAGTTAAGCCCGCCCACTAAGAGGGAAGATATGATTGGTCAATTTTGCTGTCATTTGAAACTGGTATTGTGCTGAATTATAACTGCCAGGCCCTCTGTAAATGAACAGCGGACATCACAGTCCTGATAGGGGGAGTCACAGGCTCACAGGCTTCCACTTAACCCCTCACCTTCCAACACAGATTGAATAGACACAGTTGAATCATTTATTTGCTTATATTTTTGTAATTGTTTAGATGTCGATTGTCAAACTGTAAGTAGATAAAATAAAACTGGATAAATTATATTATATATATTTATGTTTTAAGAATATTTTAGGCCCTCTGAGAGGGCGTAGACGGCCCTGACGGTTCCTCACTGAAACACACACACACCACTGAACCCCACTCCTCACCACCTGTCATTTCATCAGCCCAGGTACACAAAGCCCTGAGAGGAATCAAACTCCGCAAAGCTGCAGGACCGGACAACATTTATGGGCGAGCCCTCAAAGTGTGTGCCAACAAGCTGGCTGAGGTTTTTACTTCCATCTTCAACTTTTCCCTCAGACAATCCACTGTTCCCACCTGCTATAATACCACTACCATTGTCCCCCTCCTCAAGAAGAACCCACCATCCTGCTTGAATGATTACAGGCCAATAGCACTCACGTCAAGCATTATGAAGTGCTTTGAGAGAGTGTTGCTGTCCCACATTCAAAGCAGCATACCAAACACTACAGACCCCCTGCAATATGCCTACCGAGCCAACAGGTCTACCTCAGATGCTATTGCCACTGCCCTTCATGTCTCTCTCTCCCACCTGGAAAATAAGGACTCTTACGTTAGGATACTGTTCATCAACTACAGTTCCGCTTTCAACACGGTCATCCCTCACAAACTCACCCACAAACTTTCATCCATCTGACTACATCCCACCCTCTGTGGCTGGCTTCTGAACTTCCTGACTGGCAGACCTCAGTCTGTCAGAATTGGAAACAGGACCTCAGCCAGTATTACCACCAACATTGGTACCCCGCAGGGCTGTGTCCTCAGCCCCATTCTCTACACCCTGTACACCCACGACTGTCGCCTCGCACCCCGACAACGTCATCCTGAAGTTTGCTGATGACACTGCTGTGATAGGTCGTATCACTGGTGGAAACAAAGTAGCCTACAGGAAGGAGGTGAACAGTCTGGTGACCTGGTGTATGGACAACAACCTCGCCCTAAACACAGACAAGACCAAAGAGATGATAGTTGACATGAGGAAACTAAAGAGAACTCATCAGCCACTATTTATCCGGGACTTTGAAGTGGAGAGGGTCAGGAACTTTAAACACCTGGGGGTGCAGCGGCTGTATTTCGTGAGGAGACTGAGAAAATTTGGCATGTCACCCCAAATCCTCAACAACTTCTACAAATACATCATCGAGTCCATCCTGACCAACGGCATTACTGTGTGGTACAGCAGCACTACTGCAAAGTACCGCAAACGCCTGCAGAGTGTGGTAAAAACAGCCACAAAAATCACAGGGATTAAACAGCCCTCTCTGCAGAGCATTTATCAACGCAGAGTCCACAGGAGAGCCACCTCCATCATCAAAGACCCCACCCACCCCAACATGGACTATTCGCATTCTTACCGTCAGGCCAGAGGTACAGCAGTGTGAAGTGCAGAACTAGCAGGTTAAAGAACTCTTTTTTTTCCCACTACCATCAGACTTTTGAACAGCTGAGCTGCTTTCTACCTCACAAACTCTTTTGCACTAACTGTCAATTGCACTACATTACGGATTACTGCATTATATTTAATACTTAATGTACATCATTGCACAATGTAAATAGCTCTACTGTATTGCACTACCATTCCAACCATTGCACATTGTAAATAATTTTGTATTTGTATTTTGTATTTCTTTGAGAATATGTTTGTTTTTATATTTCCATTATTCCTCTATTCTTCTATTCTTTTTATTTATTAATTGCATCCAGGGTGGACAGCAAAGTAGGAATTTCATTGTACTGGGAAGCTTGCTCCTTACTGTGCATATGACAATAAAGCTTTGAATCCTTGAATCCTTAAGCACAGTTATCAAGGCTAATAAACGTGAGTTTTCAGTTACAATTTTCCGAGTTTAGCCGCTTCTCACACCACCTTAACTTGATGGTTGTGGCAGAGCACTTTGTGAATAGCTTGTAAGTTTGCATCTTCAAAATAGTCTGATCGAAGTTGCTTGAAATCCAAATTAAGGAAAGAATAACCAGCAGTCAACAGGTACAAAGACAAGACATATAGAGACAGACAAACAACCCTCAGGTGCCGAGAATCCCAATAGGCCCCGCCCACGTGAGGGACGAACACAACACAAAAACAACAGGACAACATAAACTACTATCGCTGTGGACGGATGCGGCCAGCAGGGGGCAACCGTATAGTGACACCTGTGTTTCTTTTCCCTTTCCATGCAGGGCTACGGTTTTTAAGGGCCTTAAGATTGATACAGATGTCTGAAATTTTACAGTTTTTAAATATTTTACAAACTAGGTAAGTGCATGATTTTATCTCTGCATCTAGATAAGCACATAGGGAATTTAGTATTTCTAGTATCTGATTGACATTCAGTATATATAAATATATATTAAATATTAAATTTATTCAGCATTTAATACACACACACACACACAAAATTGGAATATCATGGAAAAGTTGATTAATTTCTGAATTCCATTCAAAAAGTTAAACTTTCATAGATTTAGGGCCAACAATTCAATCAATTTCAAGTATTTATTTGTTTATTTTTACATAATGTAGGCTTCCAGGTCATAAAACCCACAAAAACAGGAATAAAAAAGTCAGCCCAAACTACATCTCAGTTTTGGTACTTTCAAAATGATATATTAATCTTCAATACTTGGTCAGGAATTCCTTTGCTTTAATCACTACCTCGTTGCATTGAGGCAATCAGCCTGTGGCATTGCCTGGGAGTTATGGAAGCCCAGATTTCCCTGATGCTTGCTGTCAGCTCTTTGTTGTTTGGTCTGGTGGCCCTCATTTTCCTATTGAGAATACCCCATAAATTCTCAATGGGGTTTAGGCCCAGCAAGTTAGCTGGCCAATCAAACACTGTGACGACATGGGCATCAAACCAGGCGTTGGTGCTTCTGGCGGTATGGGCAGGGGCCAGGTCCTGCTGGAAGATGTAATCTGCATCTCCATACATATCCTCAGCAAATTGAGGCATGAAGTCATCTAAAACATTTTGTTAGACTGCTGCAGTGACCTTGGATTGAAGAAAGCAGAATAATTTAGCCATGAAACCTTCCACACTAAAATGAAAGGTGTTTCAGTTGAATTGTCCAACCCCTGTATATGCCATTCAGTGTGATACCAACAGACCCTTAACCTCACTACTAAAGAACTGGAGCAGTTCATTGGTACAGCAGTGCTTTGTGCTTTCCAAAAAAAGTGAAACATTGATTCAATCTGTACCTCACAGGAACAAACATTCAGAAACACAAACACACATTGCAGCTAATTTCTAACCCACTGATTGATAAACCATTTGTGGAATTTGTGAAATAAAACTTCTATTGTGATTAATACTTGTTTGTACCTCATTACACTTATATGAAAATTACAGAAAACCTTGGCGTTTTAGTACCCTCATAGCGTCTTGTTGCCCTGAGGCAACAAACCAAAAACTGGGGGCAGGAGGGTGGGGGGGCAAATTTTATTATTTATATATTATAAGGGACCCCTAGTCTAGCAAATATTAGAATGAATTTTTTTTTTCCTCCTAAAATAACAATTCATGCCATAGAGGGTTAGGATGAGGGCTGAGATTGTTCTGAACATTCTGATAAGAAATATATGGGTAAAATGGTATAAGTAAATATGTTTAGAGACAAATTTATGAAAACATGCTTAAACATAAAAAAGGCCCAAAGACCTCAGGGTTGTCTAGTTATGTTCCAGAAACCGAATACTGTGGTTCCATCATCAAATAATCCTGTATTCTTTAGCTATAATTTATCCTTTTCTTTATTAGAATAATTCCAAGTTTGAAGTTTGGAATGGTCTTGAAGAGCTGCTTCCTCTAAAAGCGGTTAGAATTCAGTATCTATCCCAGAATATAGAGATATAAGAGATCATTGTCAATTTTGGCATTCTTGGATATAGGTCTGTTCGCAAATTCCAAAGGCAATGCTTTGTGGTTAGGAATGCATCAGCTAAACAACAGAGGCCATAAACAGGGGCCTCTGCCCTGGTGAAAACCATAATTCCTCAAACTAAGGTCTTGGTGAATCTGATAAGAAGGGTTTCCTCAGTCCTGGGGTCGTGAACTTTGGGTCCCCAGCAGATGAGCTGAAAGAAACCTTTTCTTAGCATTTTTCACTTCATGCTACAGAAGTTTAGTTTCAAACTTTGTGAGGCAATGCACTTCCTGTGATTCTGACAGTAGGCCCTCGGAGCAATGAACTCTTAGCTATGAACGTTTGTGGCTTACCCATCCTATGGAGGGTATCAGTGATGGTCTTCCAGCCAGTTGTTATCTCTGCAGTCTTCCCAATATTGAACCAAACTGAAGCAATTTAATGACCATATAGCTCCGCCCTCCCCCTCAGTCTTGTGACATGTGCCCTAGTCCCACCTTGTTTTTTTGTTTCCTTGGTTTCCTATCTGTCTATTACTCCCCTGTACCTTGCCTTAGTGATTATCGTGTTCAGCTGTTTCATTCCTCGTTTAGTCTGTGTTTATAATCCTTGTGTTCTCCTTGTGTTGGGTTATTGTAAGTTGGTATGTTCCTTGCACTTGTTAATCTCCTTGCGATTCCTGTATCCCAGATTGTTCTGTGTTTCATAGTTGTGTTTTATATATATGCCTGTCTTGGTTGTAGTTTCGTCATGTTTCCCCTAGTCCTTGTCAGTATCCACATAGAGTTTGTTGCCTTTAGTGGTTCCCTCATTGTGTTGGAGATTGTGTCTAGGTTCTGTTTGGGCTATGCTCCCCTTTGTCTATGTCTCCCGTTAGCATCTTGCTCTTTGTGTTTAGTTTATCTATTAGCTGTGTGTGTTTGTTATCTTTGATTTTGTTTGTTGTTGCATTCCCAGTCGTAAGTGTTATTATTTCAGTTCTGTTTACTGTCGCTATTAAAACCATAGCACTTACTTTGAATCTGGCCTCTCCTTTCGTTACAATGACACCTAGGGAAATCTGTGCAGGTACTTTGAGTTTAGTAGATGATTAGTGTGTCACTCAGTTTAAACCAAAATATGGGCTGATTTCTCCACAGAATTCTAATTTTTTGAATTCCTGTTTTTGTGGGTTTTATGGGCTTTTGTGGGTTTTTATTTGTTTATTTTTTATGTAAAAATAAACAAATAGGCTAAATACTTGAAATTGTTTAAATTGTGGGCCCTGAATCTATAATCTATGAAAGTATAACTTTTTGAATGGAATTATGGAAATTAATTTACTTTTCAATGATATTCAAATTTTTTGGAATGGGTCTGCATTTTTATGGGTCTGTTTTTTGTAGTGATTCCATAAAGTTGGTGAACTTGTGCTCAGTCTTCTTAAGCACGTGGCTAACTGGTGCAGGATTTATACACTTGGTAAGTTCATAATCCCAACATGTTAGTCAAGAGAAAACAGTACAGCTTTTACCAGTTATTCAAAACTATCCCACTGAGAAACTCAAATATACAATGCATTCACACATTTTTTATTATAGTACAAAACAAATGTTGGCGAATTAAAATACTCAAAATGTTTCAAATAATGTTCAAAGTGTTTATGTTCCAGGTGGAAAATTCAGGTGATCCTTGGGAAGACTTTGAAAATTTCCAGGAACTTAGCTACACGGAATGTTTGTATCTGCTCATGGTAACCATGTCTACCGTGGGATATGGTGACCTCTATGCTCAAACGGACCTTGGACGCATTTTCATGGTGTTTTTCATCCTCGGTGGATTGGTAAAACAACAAATCTCATAATTCTTTTGTCCTTCTTGAGTTTATGTCTCATGGTCACTGTAATCACATCCTCAGCTATTGTATGCGTGAATACCAGAACTGGTTGCAAATGATGCCTCATGTGATTCCAGCATCAGTCCAAAGTCATTCTGCCGAGTGCAAAACCCTTGAGACCTGCTTCCTGTGTTTTATACATTGTTTGTTATGGTTCCCCTTGTTCCCTGGTTTCCCCTTGTTTGGAGGGTCATCTTGCCCCATGGACTCGAGTTGCTTTACAAGGAA
Organism: Brachyhypopomus gauderio; assembly: GCF_052324685.1. Taxonomy (NCBI): domain Eukaryota; kingdom Metazoa; phylum Chordata; class Actinopteri; order Gymnotiformes; family Hypopomidae; genus Brachyhypopomus; species Brachyhypopomus gauderio. Next base: position 16,910,144 of record NC_135213.1, read on the forward strand.
TAGTTGTTCATATCTGCTCTTACAAAATGGGGCAGCCCTTCATTAACTATATACAGTGCTGCTTGAAAGTGTGTGAACCACCCGAACGTGGTAATTGTTTTCTGAAAAAAAAGTAAAAGAATCTTATCAAATGAACATCCAAATCTCACTTTGTAAAACAGACCTTCAAAATAAAGGATACACAAAGACATTTTCATTATTTATTCAAAAGAAATTTCTCTTGTGCAAAATGCACAAAAGTATGTGAACTATTTTAGTTAGTAGCTTGTGGCACCTCCTTTTGTAGCCATTACTTCGATCAAACATCTTCTGCAACCAAAAACTGTCACGGTACGGCGGGCTCCCTACTGGTCGCCCCCGTTTACAGTGGCAGATGTCCTGTAATTGTTGAGTTGTGTGCGTCCCTCAGGTGGGCGGAGCCCGTGATCCGTCTCACCTGAGGGACGTTTGTTTGCCTATATATGTCTTGTCTTTGTACCAGTTGACCGCTGGTTATTATATCCTTGATTTGGATCATGACACGGGTTTTTGGTTTACGCACTTTCTATATTAAACCATCCTTTTTCCCTGAGACTTGGCGTGATCGCTTCCATTTTATTTCGCTCACCCTGCCCGTCACAAAAACAAATGTCTGACATCTGCTTTTTGGGACTTTTGCCTCTTTGCAGAACTCTGCCAGTTGAAAGAGGTTGGCGGGACATTTGGCATATATTGCCCACGTCAGATCTTGCCACAGCATTTCTATGGGATTGTGGTCCAGACTTTGACTGGGCAATCCAGAGTGCAAATCTTTTTCTTAAGCCATTCCTTGGTAGTCTTGCTGGAATGCTGTGGGTTGTTGTCTTGTTTCATAATCTATTTCTGTGCCAGCTTCAATTCCATCACTGATGGCAGGTGATTCTGGATAATATAGGGTCATCCAGGCAGGAAAGCAGACCCAGATCTTCATATTTCTACCACCATGCTTCATTATCGGCAGGAGGTTCATCTCTTTATATGCAGTGTTGACTTTTGTCGCCTTGGCACGACAGTGATTTGGTTGGTTTCCTATCTTTTTTAATCAGTATGGCTCTAATCTTTTTCCAGTGATGTCTTATTTGATTGGGCTGCTAAATTGAGCACTCGTGTGTTTCACTCATTTGAGTCTTTAACCTAATAGATCAATGCAGTTGTAGTTTTTACATTTACAGTTGTGATCAAATTTATTCAACCCCCAATGCTGCGAAGGGTTTTATGGAATTCAGTGCACATTTGTAATTGTGTTCATAATGAAATCTTACAAGGACTTGTTAAAGAACTAAATGCAACTAAGATAGCATCAATTTTTTTTGTCATAAAGTATTAAATGGCCTTTTTGTGATTTCTTCATTGACACAATTATTCAACCCCTTTACGACTACCACTCCTAAGAACAGAGGTTCATTCCAGTGTTTTCCATCAGGTATTGAAAACATCTGTGGATGTCAACGAGCAGCAATCAAGCATGATAAGCACCAATTAGGCAGATTTAAAAGGACTGTGATACTCAGCTCCTTCTAGACATCTACTGGTGTGTTTCCAAGCATGGTGAAGGCAAGAGAATGGTCCCAGAAGACAAGAGAAGAGGTTATTGCTCTTCACAAGAATGGCAATGGATATAAAAAGATTGCGAAGTTGTTAAATATTCCAAGAGACACTATCGGAAGTATCATTCGCAAGTTCAAGTTAAAGGGCACAGTGGAAACGTTACCTGGTCGTGGCAGAAAGAAGATCCTGACCGCGACTGCTGTGCGCTACCTGAAGCGTAATGTGGAGAAAAATCCCCGCGTGACTGCTAAGGAACTGAAAAAAGACCTGTCAGATGTGGGCACTGAAGTTTCAGCTCAGACAATAAGGCGCGCACTGCATAACGAAGACCTCCATGCCAGAACGCCCAGACGCACCCCCTTGCTGACTCCAAAGAACAAGAAAAGTCGACTGCAGTATGCCAAAAGTCATGTGGACAAGCCACAAAGGTTTTGGAACAGTGTACTGTGGTCAGATGAAACTAAATTAGAACTGTTTGGGACAATGGACCAGCGCTATGTTTGGAGAAGGAAGAACCAGGCTTATGAACAAAAGAACACCTTGCCTACTGTGAAGCATGGCGGAGGGTCAATTATGCTTTGGGGCTGTTTTGCTTCTAATGGTACAGGAAAGCTTCAACGTGTGCAGGGTACCATGAATTCCCTTCAGTACCAGGAGATCTTGGAGGAAAATGTGATGGAGTCAGTCACAAACCTGCGGCTTGGGAGACGTTGGACCTTCCAACAGGACAATGATCCGAAGCACACATCCAAGTCCACTAGAGCATGGTTGAACATGAAAGGCTGGAACATTCTAGAGTGGCCATCGCAATCACCAGACTTAAATCCAATTGAGAACCTCTGGTGGGACCTAAAGAAGGCAGTTGCAGTGCGCAAGCCTAAGAATGTGACTGAACTGGAGGCTTTTGCCCATGAAGAATGGGCTAAGATACCCATAGGTCGCTGCAAAACACTTGTGTCAAGCTATGCTTCACGCTTGAAAGCTGTCATAACTGGAAAAGGATGTTGTACTAAGTACTAAAAAATAATGTCACTAGGGGGTTGAATAAAACTGATAATGATGTGAGCACAGTAAAGACATTTGTGGTTATTCCATCATAAATATTATGTTATGTTTGTCTAATTTATAAGTGCCTCTTTGATATAATTGTAAATAAGATGACTGAAATGATCAAAATCAATGTCAAACTGGCCAAAACACTTTATTTCAGTGGGGGTTGAATAAATTTGATCACAACTGTATTTCTGATTCCACGTTTCAGGATTTCATGTTTTCATCTGACAACTCACACATTTACCCTCAAAATAAGAAATGGAGTTAATGAACATAAACCTGACATTTCATAGAGAAAAACTGGTGTCGATATAACAACAATCTAAATTTCTCAAGGTCTTCACAAACTCTCAAGCAGCACTGTATATGAGAAGATTTTATACAAATAGACCGAACATGTTTGTGACAGACAATTACAATGCGCTCTACTCGGCTGTGGTCATCTGTCTTGTGTCTTATGGCCATCCTTTTATGATTGTCTGCAGTTGTTATTCACAACTCCAGTTTCACACATCAGTAAGTTCTCTGCCAGGGCAACTAGCAGGGTTTTCTAAGTAGCCCTGCCAGTCTGCATTGATATTAGAGTAGCAGAGAAGTTCATCAACCTCACTGATGGACAGTTTTATTTATTTATTTATTTTTAAATGGATGTCATTTATCTGCAACTATGTCAAATCAGGCAATGATACCCACTCAGCCCTTGCATGAGTGTGTGTTGGACTAAACATGGATTTAGACGTGTACTGCTACTGTGCATTATGGCATTTCTCTGCTTTACTTAAGATTCCCCATGAAATACACAGTGGTAATCATCCAAGGCTCTTGTGTATGCTTTTTTCTTCTTGCTTCATCAAAACATAAAAATATCCTGTCTTCTCAGGCCAAATTTGCCATCTGTATCCCTGAACTAATTCATAGTGCACTTATAGTGCAGTAAATAGGAGAAAGTAAGTGTTGTGTATCTGTTCTGCCTCAACTGCTATTAAACCCACCTGCATCCCTCTGTGTCTTGTGCATGTAGGCCATGTTTGCTCACTACGTTCCAGAAATTGCTTTTCTCATGCTTAATCGGCAGAAATATGGAGGGATTTATATGATGACCCCAGCCAAAAAGTAAGTCATGCTAAACTGATAGAAGCACACTTTCTTGTACACGGATGCAAAAAGTGGCTCAATCTCTTCACCTTGTGGTAATTTAATATTTAATCTAAAATGCTTTTTTATTATGCTAAATAAAATGTTTTATGGATTTATGCATTACCTAATTCACGTAGAATTTGTTAGAGAGTCAGCACACTGGCTATCACCAACACGCGACATCATACACACTATTTATTAAGACTGCAATGCCAGCAAACATTGGGAAACAATTTTAAGTTTTACCTTAATGTGACTGCCAGGAAGTGTTGAAGAATGAAACCCAAGGCAGCATGTTTTTACCACACCATATATATAGTAGTTGAAAATGTCTCAGTTGATTTTACTGCCCAGCATAACTTCATAAACAGTCAATAGGACTGTTTTAAGGTTTTGATTTTATTAACAGTCTGTGTTTAAATGCATATTTTTTTGTTTATGAGGTGGTACATGCACTTATTTTTGCTTAAAGGTTTGGATTTGATATGATAAAGTTAGAAGTGGGTGTCATTTTTATTATTTATTATATTACTGTAATGGAGGTTAGGGACGATAGGTGAGGGCAGTGATGTTCTGTATTCTTCATCAGATGTTGAAACAAGGAATTAAACATTGACAGTGCAGCAAAGCGAAGACAGTCACTAGCATAGACAGTGCAACAGAACAAATTTAAGAGTTGCAAGAGGGTTTGTGTGTGGGAGTGGACATGTCCGTCCTGGCCTGGGACCGGCCACCCCTGAAAATTACAATAGAGTTTTATTTTATGGTACTCCATGTAAGTCACTGAGGTAATTGAACTTTAATGACATATGTTGCTATCTTCTTTTTTTTTAAGATTTTTTGTGGCAAGTTGGTGCTTTTGAATTATGTGAGCTGTATGTCACATGATTGTTTATGAATTCTGTTTCCCAGGCATATTGTGGTGTGCGGTAACATTACTCTGGAAAGTGTTTCCAACTTCCTGAAAGACTTCCTACATGAGGACAGGGATGATGTTAATGTAGAAATTGTTTTTCTCCATCAGTAAGTACTGTGTAGAGTATGGTGGCCCTGAAAGTCCATCATTTGGATGCATTTGTTTTGTGTATTTGCAGTGCATGTTTCCTTTGCAGCGTGATGGACTTTCAGGGCCACCATAGTAGAGCTGTAAAAGAAAATCACTGGAGCTAAAAAAGGGAAAACGAGTAAAAATTATAATAAAATAACTACTGTTATTGTTGTGACCACTGTGACTAGACGTTGACTGCATTACTGTAATCAGACACATCTGTATTTCTTTGCATCTCCATTCACATACTTTGTTGTTTTGTGTGTTACAGAGTTGAACCTAATCTTGAGCTGGAAGCCTTATTCAAACGGCATTTTACTCAGGTGGTATTTTTCCAGGGTTCCATCCTAGACCCATTCGATCTCGCTCGAGTCAAGGTACAGAAGTCAGTATTTTAGAGAATAGATTTTGCTCAGAGTTCGAAATTGGAAAGTTTACACAGAATATTTGTACTTATTGTATGTTTTAAGATTTATTTTTCAAAGCAAAATCCTATAGTGTTATTATGGCAGACCCATCGGCACTCTGATTTTGACTGCCATTTAGACATTTGACAGGCTAAGGGAAAGACAAACTTATTCAACTCTTCCAGTAAGAACATAGAAAGTTATGGATATTTTGTGTGGTACCTTGGACCAAGCACTAAAAGCTACTTGACAAAAAAAATTTATTGTGTACTTTATTGTGCACTCTTGTAGATTGAACTAGCAGATGCCTGTTTGATTATAGCTAATAAATACTCTTCAAACCCTGATGCAGAGGATGCATCCAATATCATGAGGTAAAGGATGTTTACAAATTTTAAATTATGTAGATTTGAGTTGATATTTGGCTGTGTCATGCGTCTTTTAAACTCAAGAAATGCTGGCCAACCTCTTTTGTGCTTTTTACTACTGACGTTCCATGTGTATTCCTCTAGAGTGATATCCATCAAGAACTACAATTCAGACATACGTATCATCGTGCAGATGCTACAGTATCACAATAAGGTAAGGATGTTACATTACGAGGTAACACACAGAAGATTGATAGGCTATTGGACTGTCCCAATGTTTTCAGCCTAAAACATTTTCAGACAGCTGACATATTGATAGATATACTGGTGTAGAGAAAAAATAGCATGCAACAAAACGGCTAACAGAATTAACCTGAAAAATTTAACTGAAAAACAGGATAACAATGAAACTTGTATACAAAGCAGGCTACAGAGAACACAGACATCAAATATGACTATGTAAAAATGCATATGTGTGGAACACAAGTTTAGTTAAATGACCAGCAACAAGACAAAAGTAACATTCGTGACTAGTGACTGCCTTGCCACTAATAACTACTAATTGCCACTGTTGGATGGACATTAGGTGATGACTTTTTGATTTTTTTTTCTCAAACATTATTTCCTGTAGCACAAATTAATGAACTTTTGCCTATTAATGACTAAAATGATGTTTATTCCATTAAAATATTGAAAAAGGTCACGCACAAACTACTTTGAAATGTTATTTATGTAGGCATTTTAGCATTTTATGTAATTGTATTAACTATATATTATATATACACTACCGTTCAAAAGTTTGGGGTCACTTAGAAATGTTCTTATTTTTGAAAGAAAAGCAGTTTTTTTTTTCAATTTAGCTAACATTAAATGCATCAAAAATACACTCTATACATTATTAATGTGGTAAATGACTATTCTAGCTGTAAACATCTGGTTTTTAATGCAATATCTACATAGATCAGGGGTAATCAATTAAATCTTTCCGCGGTCCATTTTTGGCAGATAGCTCAGACCTTAGGTCCGGGTCCGCGGTGGCGAACGAAAGTTGTTGAGCGGGGGGGGCAACGTAACACTCAAATGGGTGGTGAACGTAACACTCGTCTCCGGTTTAAAATATAGTCTCCCGTTAAAATTTTTTTGGCATTTGGGTCCGTATCCAGTTAATCAGGAATGTAATTGGGTCCGGACAGGACGGCGTTCGGGTCCGGATCCGGACCGCGGTCCGCCATTTGGTGATACCTGACATAGATGTATGGAGACCCATTTCCAACAACCATCACTCCAGTGTTCTAATGGTACATTGTGTTTGCTAACTCTGTAAGGAGGCTATTGGATATTTAGAAAACCCTTGAAAACCCTTGTGCAAGTAGGTTAGCACAGCTGAAAACAGTTTTGCTGATTAGAGAAGCTATAAAACTGACCTTCCGTTGAGCTAGTTGAGAATCTGGTGCATTACAATTGTTGGTTCGATTAAACTCACAAAATGGCCAGAAAAAAACAACTTTCAATTGAAACTCGACAGTCTATTTGTGTTCTGAGAAATGAAGTCTATTCCATGTGAGACATTGCCAAGAAACTGAAGATTTCCTACAATGGTGTGTACTACTCCCTTCAGTGGAGAGCACAGACAGGCTCTAACCAGAGCAGAAGGAGAAGTGGAAGGCCCCGCTGCACAACTGAGCAAGAAGACAAGTACATTAGAGTCTCCAGTTTGAGAAATCGACGCCTCACAGGTCCTCAACTGGCAGCTTCATTAAATAGTACCCGCAAAACGCCAGTGTCAACGTCTACAGTGAAGAGGCGACTCCGGGATGCTGGCCTTCAGGGCAGAGTGGCAAAGAAAAAAAGCCATATCTGGCTAATTAAAAAAAAAGATTTATATGGGCAAAAGAACACAGACATTGGACAGAGGAAGATTGGAAAAAAGTGTTATGGACAGATGAATCAAAGTTTTAGGTGTTTGGATCACACAGACGAACATTTGTGAGACGCAGAACAACTGAAAAGATGCTGGAAGAGTGCCTGACACCATCTGTCAAAGGTAATGTGATGGTAATGTGATGGTCTGGGGTTGCTTTGGTGCTGGTAAAGTGGGAGATTTGAACAAGGTAAAAGGGATTTTGAATAAGGAAGGCTATCACTCCATTTTGCAACACCATGCCATACCCTGTGGACAGCGCTTGATTGGAGCCAATTTCATCCTGCAACAGGACAATGACCCAAAGCACACCTCCAAATTATGCACAAACTATTTAGAGAAGAAGCAGGCAGCTGGTGTTTTATCGGTAATGGAGTGGCCAGCGCAGTCACCAGATCTCAACCCCATTGAGCTGTTGTGGGAGCAGCTTGACCGTATGGTACGAAAAAAGTGCCCATTAACCCAATCAAATTTGTGGGAGCGGCTTCTGGAAGCATGGGGTGAAATTTCTCCAGATTACCTCAGCAAATTAACAGCTAGAATGCCAAAGGTCTGTAATGCTGTAATTGCTGCTAAGGGAGCATTCTTTGACGAAAGCAAAGTTTAAAGTAGAAAATTATTTCAAAAAAAAAAAAAAAACATTATTTCTACCTTGTCAATGTCTGGACTATATTTATATTCATTTTGCAACTCATTTGATAAATAAAGTATGAGATTTCAGGGAAAACACAAAATTCTCTAGGTGACCCCAAACTTTTGAACGGTAGTGTATATATATTATATATACTGTATATAACATAAGTCATGAAACCGACTTGTGCAATAATTTATGTAGCAGAGAAATGTATAGAATTTTCCAGAACATCGTATAACGCTGTGCGCCATCAGCCAGGACAGTCAAATCATTTTGTGCGTGAGGTTTTTTTTTATCAAATTGCCTTGAATGTAATATTTTATTTAATCTTAAATGAAAGTTCATCAAATTATGATACAGGGAAACGAGGTTGTATAAAAGTCATCACCCTAATGGACATGGTCATACATGTTTGTGCACATAATGTGTATGTAGCTGATGCTGATTGCATCATCTCTGGTCCCAGGCTCACCTGCTGAACATCCCCAGCTGGAACTGGAGGGCAGGTGACGATGCGATCTGTCTGGCTGAGCTGAAACTGGGATTCATTGCTCAGAGCTGCCTGGCCCAGGGTCTCACTACCATGCTGGCCAACCTCTTCTCCATGAGGTCTGCCATTCAGGTATCTCCTGATCTCCGGTTACAGCTGACATGTAAAACAGACCCATGTGCAGTTTGATGCTGCATTTGTGTTGGTATTTTGGATCTTATAGATCTACCACTGATGAGGATGAAATAGTTTAATAGTTTAATAATATTGTTTAAAACACTTGTAGAATGCACTGTGAAGCAAAGCAGGTTCTCTGATTAAGGGAAATAGAAATCAATTAGGACTCATCACAAACTTTATCAAATAATGTGATATTGACATGTAATATTAATGACTTGAATATAAGCTTTGCTCTTTATCAGCTTGAAGAGGAGATATGGCAGAAGTATTATATGGAAGGAGTAGGCCAAGAAATGTACACAGATTACTTATCTAGTTCCTTTGTAGGATTATCATTCCCTGAGGTTTGTGAGTAAGTATTTATTCTATTCTATTATACAGAACATCACTTCATCACCTCCCTTCAGAAATGCTCACTGGTGTTTCCTTGCAGGCTGTGCTTTGTGAAGTTAAATCTCTTGCTGATAGCCATTGAGTTCAAGTCTGATGAGAGAAATGTCAAGTGAGTGAACTGCTCATGTATATGTGTATTCAATATTATTTGCCTTGTTCCATGTTCTGTAGAACATTTGCTTTGAGCTTGATAATGACATGTCGTCAATATCTGCAGTGTGTGAGACTCCTAAATTCCCTTGAATTTTTACAGTTAGATGAAGTATGCATTGTAGGTGTCTAGAAAAGGTCTCTCTACCCACTATATTGATCCGCTAAGCTGATCCTGGGGATGTTGTTGCTAATACTGACAGTGGATGAAAATGCAAAGCACTACAATTCGCATATGTCAGTCAATTGTACACACATGCAAGATAAAACATAATTAAAATCTGTGTGTGTGTGTGTGTGTGTGTGTGTGTGTGTGTGTGCGTGCGTGCGTGCGTGCGTGCGTGCGTGCGTGCGTGGGTGCGTGCGTGCGTGTGTTGCAGTTTGATGATTAATCCAGGAAGAAATGTGATGTTGCAAGACAAGACCATGGGTATCTTCATCGCCAGTGATGCGAAAGAAGTGAAGAGGTACATACAGTGTGTAACGGTGGGGTGGTACCATGACTAGGGGGCGGACGCACTGGCGCTAGAGAGCAGGACTCAAGGCTGTTAGAGGTTGCCATACTGGCTAACCGGAAAGCGCCCACACGGATAACTCTACTCTTGCGTGGCATGGCAAAACACAAACACAATGACTACAAACTAATCAGATAGGAACACGACACATACTCAAGGTAACTCATACAACTAGATTTATGTGAAGTATACGAGAAAGATGATCATACACAAAGAACCACAACATACGACGAGAGGCTATACAAAGACACCGGGACTAAACACGAGACCTAAGCAGAACAAACAGAAACGAAGACCATAATACATACCATACTCTCTAAACCTGGAAACACTGAACACATCGACTACTACACTGAACACAGACTCTCAGAATAACACACAGCTTGATTACAACGTAAGGACAAGATAACACTGAATCACCTTACACACTTAAACTAGAACGAAGTACACACAGCAGACTTCAACAAGGAGAACGGATTCAAACATACAAACCGAAGTACATGCAAGACGTAGAGTGAAACAAACAGAACAGAAGCACACGCAAGATCCAACCCTATATCTACGACCTGAAACAAGACTCTCAAACATACATATGAAATGAAACATTGACCCACACCGAATACCTGGAACACAAAGAATAAATACAAACCCAAACGAACACACAACAAGTGACAGCTGAATCCAATGACAAAACAGAGGCGGAACTAAACAGAAACCGAAAAGACTAGAAGAGGAGGAGCCAGGCTACACAGACAGGGAGGGGGGCGGAGCCAGGTGTGACAGAACCCCCCCTCTAAAGCGCCACTCCGGGGCGCTTAAAACTATACCAGAAAACAAAAAGTCACGCAGAAACCGGGGCAAAACCAGGGAACAAGACAGGAGACATGGGGGCAGGACCAGAAGCAGAAGATGGTGAACACCTAAAACCAGAACCAAACAGTGAGGACACGGAAGAGGCAGGGGACACAGGGGAAGCGAACCGAAATGGAACACTGGTCGTTGTTGGCACATCACCGGATGGCACAGGCCCAAGTGACCCAGACGCCGAGAACGGACTGGATCCCACTGGAGGCACTCCAGAAGGCGAGGCTGCGGAAAAGGAAACATAACCGGGAGTGTGAATGGGAGTGGGTGAGGAACCAGCCGAACCATCAGAGGGAGAAGAGGTAAGTATAGGAGGAGACCTGGGGGGAAAAACCGGATTGGAGGAACAGGAGACAACCGCGGTGAGTATTCGAAAAACAACAGATACATGAACAGGAATGAGTTGAACACACAGACAAGGAACCGGAACCATACAGGGTACAAAAATACATGAACCTGAAACAGACATGGGTACAGAGACTACAGAGGAACAAGATGAGGTCACAGGAACTGGTACAAACACATATTCAGGGACAGGAGTCCAGAACAAAAGTTTCTTTTGGGACATATGTTCCAATAGTTCCCACATCACAGGGGTTACGCTGACCCCTGTAACACAGTCATAGTCCTCTTGGGTGGCTGTTCCCAGCAATCCCTGTGGCAGGGTAATGGGCACAGGTTGCGCAGGTCCTGGCCCAAGCGGAGTAGGTCCTGGCCCAAACTTAGCAATCTGAGGGACAGGCAAAGACCCCTTGCAGGACACCGGGACGGGCGGCGACGACCACCTCCCAGCAGCGGGAACAGGTAGCAGCGACGGCTCTGACCACCTCCGGACAGCAGGAACAGGCGCCGGCAACGGCGGCGACCCCCTCCGGATAGCAGGAACAGGCGGCGGCAACGGCGGCGACCCCCTCCGGACAGCAGGAACAGGCAGCGGCAACGGCGGCGACCCCTTCCGGGCAGCAGGAACAGGCGGCGGCAACGGCGGCGACCCCCTCCGGGCAGCAGGAACAGGCGGCGGCAGCGGCGGCGACCCCCTCCGGGCAGCAGGAACAGGCGGCGGCAGCGGCGGCGACCCCCTCCGGACAGCAGGAACAGGCGGCGGCAGCGGCGGCGACCCCCTCCGGACAGCAGGAACAGGCGGCGGCAACGACGGCGACCCCCTCCGGGCAGCAGGAACAGGCGGCGGCAATGGCTCAGACTTCCTGCGGGGCAAGGGAACAGGTGCAGACCCCTCCTGGGCCTGCGGCACGCTCGCCAACCTCTCCTGGGCTCCACACTCATAAACAGGCCTCTCCTGGGCCTCACGCTCACAGACAGGCCTCTCCTGGGCCTTAAACGCACAGACAGGCCTCTCCTGGGCCTCAAACGCACAGACAGGCCCCTCCTGGGCCTCGAACTCGCTGACAGGGCCCTCCGGGGCCTCGAACTCGCTGACAGGGCCCTCCGGGACCTCGAACTCGCTGACAGGGCCCTCCGGGACCTCGAACTCGCTGACAGGGCCCTCCGGGACCTCGAACTCGCTGACAGGGCCCTCCGGGACCTCGAACTCGCTGACAGGGCCCTCCGGGACCTCGAACTCGCTGACAGGGCCCTCCGGGACCTCGAACTCGCAGGCAGGACCCTCGGGGACGCTCACAGGCCGCTCCTGGACCTCGGGGACGCTCACAGGCCGCTCCTGGACCTCGGGTTCGCTCTCGGACCGCTCCTGGACCTCGGGTACGCTCTCGGACCGCTCCTGGACCTCGGGTACGCTCTCGGACCGCTCCTGGACCTCGGGTACGCTCTCGGACCGCTCCTGGGCGGCTGGCGTAGGCGTAGGCTGGGCGGCTGGCGTAGGCGTAGGCTGGGCGGCTGGCGTAGGCGTAGGCTGGGCGGCTGGCGTAGGCGTAGGCTGGGCGGCTGGCGCAGGCTGGGCGGCTGGCATCGCTCTGAGGTACTGTTCAGCCCTACGGGCTGCTACAACCTCTGGGTCGGACCAATCGTGTGTCCAATGTTCTGCATTATACTTGCCAAAGCGAGCTCTAAGCATTCCAAAAAACCCATCCAAAGTCTCCATCTCATGGGCTCTCCGTGACATTAGGAGATCGGCCCATTGTAGGGCCTTCCCCTCCAGGTATTGTAGCAGGTATCTAACCTTAAGAAATTCGGGAGGTTGTGGGCCGAGCAAACAGTCAAAAAACAATCTGCTCTGGTAAATAAAACCTTCCAGAGGGCCTTCCCCATTAAACTCATGTGGAGGACTAATCTCCGAAGGCAGTTCAAATGGTTCTCCTCGTTTTATCCGTTCATGCAGGTCCCTAGGAAAAGCGAGGACCTCCACCTTATGCTCTCTCGCTGCGTCCTGACTTGGTGGGTCAATCTGTAACGGTGGGGTGGTACCATGACTAGGGGGCGGACGCACTGGCGCTAGAGAGCAGGACTCAAGGCTGTTAGAGGTTGCCATACTGGCTAACCGGAAAGCGCCCACACGGATAACTCTACTCTTGCGTGGCATGGCAAAACACAAACACAATGACTACAAACTAATCAGATAGGAACACGACACATACTCAAGGTAACTCATACAACTAGATTTATGTGAAGTATACGAGAAAGATGATCATACACAAAGAACCACAACATACGACGAGAGGCTATACAAAGACACCGGGACTAAACACGAGACCTAAGCAGAACAAACAGAAACGAAGACCATAATACATACCATACTCTCTAAACCTGGAAACACTGAACACATCGACTACTACACTGAACACAGACTCTCAGAATAACACACAGCTTGATTACAACGTAAGGACAAGATAACACTGAATCACCTTACACACTTAAACTAGAACGAAGTACACACAGCAGACTTCAACAAGGAGAACGGATTCAAACATACAAACCGAAGTACATGCAAGACGTAGAGTGAAACAAACAGAACAGAAGCACACGCAAGATCCAACCCTATATCTACGACCTGAAACAAGACTCTCAAACATACATATGAAATGAAACATTGACCCACACCGAATACCTGGAACACAAAGAATAAATACAAACCCAAACGAACACACAACAAGTGACAGCTGAATCCAATGACAAAACAGAGGCGGAACTAAACAGAAACCGAAAAGACTAGAAGAGGAGGAGCCAGGCTACACAGACAGGGAGGGGGGCGGAGCCAGGTGTGACACAGTGGGGAATATAAGTATTTAGTCAGTCACCAATTGTGCAAGTTCTCCCACTTAAAAAGATGAGAGGCCTGTAATTGACATCATAGGTAGACCTCAACTATGAGAGACAAAATGTGAAAAAAAAATTAGAAAATCATTTTGTCTGACTTTTAAAGCATTTATTTGCAAATAATGGTGGAAAATAAGTATTTGGTCACCTACAAACAAGCAAGATTTCTGGCTGTCACAGACCTGTAACTTCTTTTTTAAGAGGCTCCTCTTTCCCCCACTCATTCCCTGTAATAATGGCACCAGTTTGAAGTCATTAACAGTATAAAAGACACCTGCCCACAACCTCAAACAGTCACACTCCAAACTCCACTATGGTGAAGACGAAAGAGCTGTCGGAGGACACCAGAAACCGAATTGTAGGCTGGGAAGACTGAATCTGCAATAGGCAAGCAGCTTGGTGTGAAGAAATCTACTGTGGGAGCAAGAATCAGAAAATGGAAGACCTACAAGACCACTACTAATCTCCCTCGATCTGGGGCTCCACGCAAAATCTCAGCCCGTGGGGTCAAAATGATCACAAGAACGGTGAGGAAAAATCTCAGAACCACAAGGGGGGATCTAGTGAATGACCTGCAGAAAGCTGGGACCAACGTTACAAAGGCTACCATCAGCAACACACTACGACGCCAGGGACTCAGACCTTGCAGTGCCAGACGTGTCCCCCTGCTTAAGCCAGGCACGTCTGAAGTTTGCTAGAGAGCATTTGGATGTTCCAGAAGAGTATTGGGAGAATGTCATATGGTCAGATGAAACCAAAGTAGAACTATTTGGTAAAAACACAACTTGTCGTGTTTGGAGGACAGTGAATGCTTAGTTGCATCCAAAGAACACCATACCAACTGTCAAGCATGGGGGTGGCAACAGCATGCTTTGGGGCTGTTTCTCTGCAAAGGGACCAGGACGACTGGTCCGTGTACATGAAAGAATGAATGGGGCCATGTATTGTGAGATTTTGGGTGCAAACCTCCTTCCATCAGCAAGGGCAATGAAGATGAAACGTGAGGAGATCTGCATGGAGGAATGGGCCAACATACCAGCAACAGTGTGTGCCAACCTTGTGAAGACTTACAGAAAACGTTTGACCTCTGTCATTGCCAACAGAGGATATACAACAAAGTATTGAGATGAACTTTTGTTATTGACCAAATACTTATTTTCCACCATTATTTGCAAATAAATTCTTTATAAGTCAGACAAAATGATTTTCTCAAATTTTTTTCACATTTTGTCTCTCATAGTTGAGGTCTACCTATGATGTCAATTACCGGCCTCTCTCATCTTTTTAAGTGGGAGAACTTGCACAATTGGTGACTGACTAAATACTTATTTTCCCCACTGTACAGAGAAAAAGATGGAGAAATGCCTTTTTGATTAGACATCCATTTGGGTTTGCTTCTTTCCTTGATTATTTCATTGTTATGTTTAATTTATGTTTTAAAAAAAACAATATGGTCTACACATCTAAATGAAATTACACATTTATGGAAGAACTGCAAGACTATAAAATGGAGTGCAAGCAAAAATATGTTTTATTCTCCATTAGCAAAGATAACAAAAGAGCAGGCTGAACATATAAAAGGAAAGCAAACACACTGGCACTAATGACTCGAAGCACAGAAATGCCAAAGAGTAGACTACAACTCAGAGTGGGAGCTTTACAGCTGTAGGTGTTATTGTGCAGCACTGGAGGAGAGTACCTGTGGGCTCTGAATAGGGTAGAATGCACAAGTACTCAACCTATTTGTTTCATTGATTTCTGTTGACAGTTGCTTGTAATTTCACCAACATGAAACCACAACTTCAGTCTCCATACATTCGGTAATATGTAAATCAGACTAAAGGCAAAATATTTTGTGGATAAAAAAAAAATTATTCATCAGGAATTGGCTAAAGCTGATGCCTAAATCCTACATTGTCATGATGGGTCAGCCTGGACACCACCAG
Organism: Brachyhypopomus gauderio; assembly: GCF_052324685.1. Lineage (NCBI taxonomy): Eukaryota > Metazoa > Chordata > Actinopteri > Gymnotiformes > Hypopomidae > Brachyhypopomus > Brachyhypopomus gauderio. The sequence continues at coordinate 16,926,047 of NC_135213.1, forward strand.
AGAGCGCGCACACGCACTCCTTGCCTCACACGCATGCCCACAACTTCACAGAGCACACCCTCTCATTCCCGGACACTCCTTCCATCCCAATCACCCGAATACTGACACATGTCACTTAATCAGTTCAGGGCTGTATATATTCCCACAGGTCGCGCTATCCAGTGCTGCACATTCAGCCTGCACCCTCGCCTCTCATCGTGGGATAGCCTGCTGTGCATCTGGACTACCATGTCCCGTTGGTTCTGTTGCTTCTGCTCATCCTTTTCATTATCTTGTTATGTTTCTGCCTTGTGGCCTGAGTATTTGCGGTTTCTATTATGGATAATAAAGCTGCTCGCTCACAGCCTCTGCCTCCTGCTGCTTCTGTCCCGGCGTCACAACATTACTTAACATCTGTCATGGAAAGAGTGTGGTGATTATGCAAGCAGAAAGATTCATGGCGTCTTGTCTAAGGGACAAAAGTATTTTTGTAAAGTTGGTCAGTATTTTTGATGAATAATTATTTTGTAAATAATGAGCTTTTTATTTTTCCTTTTTGTTCATGGCAGTTTGCTTTGACAACAATGTAACTTTATGAAAATTTTGAGAGAAAGAAAGCGAGAGAGAGAGGGAGATATGAAGAAAGCCTGCTCCTGAAACATACTTCCTAAAACTCTACGACTCATGAAATGTTATGCATTCCAGAAGGCTCAGTATCCCTACATATTACTATACACCATTTAGACACATCACTGTTTTAAAACACATCATGTAAATGTGTAAATGTAAATGTGCCATATTTTGTCAATTGTGATTTTTTTTCACCGCAATCAAAATTTTTTCTCCTCTTTTTACCCATCTGGGCAGTTAGAACACACACACACACACACACACACACACTAGTGATTACAAGGGGGCTGTGGTGCACACGTGCCCAGAGCGGTGGGCAGCCCTAGCCCGGCGCCCGGGGAGCAATTGGGGTTAGGTGCCTTGCTCAAGGGACTATGCACTACATTATGATACATACTAATAAACCCACACTATAGAATACTAAATGTGTGCATGTATGAATGTTATTATGAATTAACATGCCCTAGGGTGAGGGAGCGTTTATGGAACACTGCACTGCTTTTTGTGTGCTGACTTATACAGATAATTAGAAAATGAAGTTCAGTGAAATGTTCTGGCAAAACACTGATGTTGTTTTAATCTCCTCAGGGCCTCAGTGTACTGTAAGGCTTGCCATGATGACATTTCAGACCCCAGACTGATCAAGAAGTGCGCATGCAAGCAAAGTAAGTTTATAGCAGCACCTGTTATAACAAGAGCACATGTCTCCATAATGTGTGTTTAAAGCCCTGCAATGAGATGGGATTAAAATCCTCCCTCACTATGGAAAACAGGCTGTACAGACTCACAGATCTCAGCATGATGCTGTCTCTGGTGTATTTGGTACTTTGCGCCCTCATGGCAACATGTACATATGCAGAGGAAACACCTAGGACAGTAATACCCAACATGACATCATCGTCTCTGTTAGACATGTTTAGGAATCTTTTAAATAAGTAATTTATTAACACTTATTTTTTCCTCCTTTTCTGGAATACACAAGTACACAGTTTTCATTTTTTTATATTTTCATGTCTGTCAACTGTATCACTACTATTTTTTATGAAGTCCTTGAAGTTCACTCTTTCTACTCTAAAGGTGTTTCCTAAACCAACCACTAGAGGGCAACCATAGTGCCTTATTGGTGGTGACCATACTCTTTTGAACCACACAATCCAACAGCTGATGAGTCTATGGCATTGCTTTCATGCATGTAATCTATTTTACATGTGCATAATGCATTAAGGCTTTGTACACGTGCACCCCCCTGAGTATGTTGAAAGGTCTGCATGAGAACTCCTGATGTTTGTTCTTGAGTAGGCCTACTAAACATGTGTTCTTACATTTCTCTTCCTGGATGCTGGATGGGCTGTTTAGATTTTAGCTTGCAATCACAAATCAAGCATTACACTCTCCAAACTGAATACAAAGACAAATGCCTCATTGAAATATGAAATAAATCACTGAGAAGAGTTAATATTTTATTAATGTGGCATGTACTCCACAGTGGAATCTTACTGCATTAATATGTTCTTACATGCACCACTTTCATGTATACCTGAGTAGCATCAAGCTAATATCTGCAATTATTATCCAGCAAATGAGAAGACCAAGAACAACCAGGTTTGCTGGAAGTTGTCTTCTTGCTACAGACTATGACCTATAAAAGCATCTGTTAACTCAAATTCTACTTGTGTTCTATAGTCAGTAATTAGTGACATTAACCTATTGTGTCAAGGGCAAATCTGCTTTATATCCAACTGCAATTTGGCAAATGGGCATGTTTGTAGTGTCTAGGTACTGGTCCTTCTAAAAATATTAGCATATTGTGATATAATACATAAGTTCATTATTTTCTGTAATGTACTGATAAACATTAGACTTTCATATATTTTAAATTCATTACACACAACTGAAGTAGTTCAAGCCTTTTATTGTTTTAATATTGATGATTTTGGCAAAATAGTAAAGAAAAAACAGAAATCCCCCCAAAAAATTAGCATTAAAATCTCAAAAAATCTAAAAAAATTAGCATATTTCATCCAACCAATAAAAAAAAAGTGTTTTTAATACAAATTTTTTTATATATAATTATGTTCAGTTATGCACTCAATACTTGGTCGGGAATCCTTTTCCAGAAATGACTGCTTCAATGCGGCGTGGCATGGAGGCAATCAGCCTGTGGTACTGCTGAGGTGTTATGGAGGCCCAGGATGCTTCGATAGCGGCCTTAAGCTCATCCAGAGTGTTGGGTCTTGCGTCTCTCAACTTTCTCTTCACAATATCCCACAGATTCTCTATGGCAGGGATGTCAAAGTCAAATACACCGAGGGCCAAAAAACCTAATTTGCTACAAGCCGAGGGCCGATGTTCAATGTTTATTAAAACATATTGAAATGATTGTACATAGCCTATTGAACCAAGACCTAACACAGTGTATAATATTTAATGCTTAAATGAATAAAGTAATATTTTCTTATGAATCTGTCAGTAATTTCAAGTGAAAACATTTTTCAACAAGCAAACAGATAAAAACAAACTTCCTTCAAAGAAGACATGTCCTGTACATTAAATGAATAAAGTAATAAAGATTTGAAAAGTGCTGGAATTTAGGCTAAAGTACTTGAAAATGCTTGAAATTGTAACTACTTCGTTTCACAACAAATATCTGTCTGACTGAACAGTTCTCTTGTATTACGTTAACAAATATGAGACTCTTGTAAGTCCAGGATGAAACATGAGAGAACGTGAAGACGTTAAGATTGCGCGTTTTGAAAATAAACAACCATTAAATAATGTGAATAAAAAGCGAATCATTTCGAATCATTTCGAATATATGTATAAATATTTAACTTAATTAAGTTTAACGTGCTAGGAAATATTGAAATGGACCTTGAAAGTGACGTACAAGTGCTTGAATTCCACCTTGTAAAGGTGTATGAACCCTGCAAACATGACTTTGTTCATTGCGCTGAGGTGCGGCGCGCGCAAAGTTACAAAATTGGACAGGTGCACGACCTCGCGAATCGACAGCGTGCGAGGCCCTCACGCACGGGTGGAGCCACTGAGATTACGTCATTTTCGCCGCGTGGACCCTCTGCGCTTGTTGCGCTGCAGTAACTTCGCTACCGTTACATTGTGGGGAATGTAGTGTTTGTGCACCAGCACAACAAACACCAGCGGGCGGCTGTGGCCTGCGGGCCGGTTCTAATAGTAATTAAATATCATCCAGGGGGGCATAGATAATCAATTCCTTGGGCCTTGACTTTGACATATGTGCTCTATGGGGTTCAGGTCAGGAGAGTTGGCAGGCCAATTGAGCACAGTAATACCATGGTCAGTAAACCATTTACCAGTGGTTTTGGCACTGTGAGCACGTGCCAGGAAAATCTCCTGATAGCTAGCTGCATTGACCCTGCCCTTGATAAAACACAGTGGACCAACACCAGCAGCTGACATGGCACCCCAGACCATCACTGACTGTGGGGATTTGACACTGGACTTCAGGGATTTTGGCATTTCCTTCTCCCCAGTCTTCCTCCAGACTCTGGCACCTTGATTTCTGAATGACATGCAAAATTTGCTGTCATCCAAAAAACTTACTTTGGACGACTGAGCAACAGTCCAGTGCTGCTTCTCTGTAGCCCAGGTCAGGTGCTTCTGCTGCTGTTTCTGGTTCCTACACACGCCTGTGCACGGTGTCTCTGGATGTTTCTATTCCAGACTCAGTCCACTGCTTCCACAAGTCCCCCAAGGTCTGGAATCGGCCCTTCTCCACAATCTTCCTCAGGGTCTGCTCACCTCTTCTCGTTGTGCAGCGTTTTCTGCCACACTTTTTCCTTCCCACAGACTTCCCACTGAGATGCCTTGATGCAGCACTCTGGGAACAGCCTATTCGTTCAGAAATTTCTTTCTGTCTTACCCTCTTGCTTGAGGGTGTCAATGATGGCCTTCTGGACAGAAGTCAGGTCGGCAATCTTACCCATGATTGCGGTTTTGAGTAATGAACCAGGCTAGGACTTTTTAAAATCCTCAGGAATCTTTTGCAGGTGTTTAAGGTTAATTTGTTGATTCAGATGATTAGGTTAGAGAACCTTTTCATGATATGCTAATTTTGTGAGATAGGAACTTTGGGTTTTCATGAGCTGTGTGCCAAAATCATCAGTATTAAAACAATAAAAGACATGAAATATTTCAGTTGGTGTGCAATGAATCTAAAATATATGAAAGTTTAATTTTTATCATTACATTATGGAATATAATGAACTTTATCACAATATGCAAATTTTTTTAGAAGGACCTGTACATGCTTGTAGTGTGTTTCTCCTAGGGTTAATTCTCAACAGTTGTGATATTGGCACAGAGCCCTATTCACTTTGGTACACTGCATAGAAGAAGAGGGTTGGAGTGAGCAGAGACTGAGCATCAATTAAAGGAAAAGGCACTTAAACCAGCCATTCTAAATAGGGCTGTTTAGACAAGATGAAAAGGTGTTATGGTGCTTAATCCTTCAGGAATTTTGACGCAAGCATGCCACAGACATTTTATTTGTTAACTATGTCAACGAATGTAAAGGGGATGTTAACAGGTTCAATTTAAGCCTTTACAGTGCAATGTATTACTTATTAGCTCAGTGGCTAAAGTTCTAAATAAAGCTATCTTAGGGGAAGGTATTTAGATGCTACATTTAAATGCTACATTTCATCTTTTTAAATTAACATTATAGTTATTTTCAAGACTATAGCACAGAAACTAAGTTATCTTTGTTAAAATATTTTAAGTTTATGAAAAACACACAAAACCAATCATGTCCAAACTTTTAACTAATAGTGTCTGTCAGAAATATGATTGAGAAAAAATTTACCGTCTCTTTTCTCTTTTCCCTCTCATAACTACGGTCCTCAGTGATTCTGTTGCTTTCTGCACTGTTCCTATAACCCTGAAATTTCCTGCAATCTATGTTGTTCTTAAAAGACTTATATCATAAAGACTAAAGAACTAAGGACCTGTTTTCAACCTTTTCTTTTTTTGGTGACTGCTTGAACATCCTGTGGTTAGCCAGTTGAAGGGATGCCTGTCCTTCAAAGTAAATTCCAGTCTGTTTTTGGTCAGAGTAATAAACGATTTACTGGTAACACCTGACTCAGTTCTTAGACATGTTTATTCTCCAGGACCATACAGCTGAGTAATAGCTGTGCAATGCTGTTGTTCAGGCTGTGAAGGTCAAATAAACGGGTTACTGGAGACTTTAGGCCAAACTGATGTCTGTGTCTTTGTAGACAATGCACAGACAAGGTCCTCTATGTCATCTACGAAAAAAAGACAGAATGAAGAAATGAGTAATTCAATCAAGATTCCTCCACAAAACACAAGGTAACTGTATGTGTGTGTGTGTGTGTGTGTGTGTGTGTGTGTGTGTGTGTGTGTGCATGTGAGAGAGAGAGAGTGGAAAGCGCAAAGTGAGAGCAAAGTGGAAATAAATGGCACAAGACATTGTTGATAGTGATGGACATCCTGCCATCTGGCTCTGTTGCACAAGACTCAACTATCTAACTTGCTCTGGGACACCACAGTGTCAACTGTGAACTGAATCATTGTTCATAACTATTATTAAACTAGTGTATTTGGGCCTACTACTATTACACACTATTTCCTCAGTGTGTAACACCTGCTGCGTTGTGGAGGGAACAGGCAGACACAAATGCTGACGAGCGGAATTTATTAAAGGACATTCGTAATCAGGGTTGTATAGGCAAGCTTGGGTCAAATCCGTTAATGGGTCTGAACACAAAACAGATGGAAACATCACGAATAGACATCATGACAATACAAATGAGCACAAACCGTAACACTGAAGCGCAAACAGACAGGGCTGTGAGTGAAACAATGACCAGCTACAGACAAAACCAAACTTACGATATAAATAGACCAGACTAAACAACCAACACATGAATCCAGTAATGAGGGGGCCAGGTTACAAATTACGAGGGGCTAGAACATGCACATGGTTAACAAAACATACATGATTGACAGCTGGTGGAGGTGGTAACCGTGACACAGTGAAAGGTATTAAACTATGTTTTGACAATGTACTGAGTGTGTATTCCATGCCTGCCTATTGTTAATGACCCTTTCTCTTCTGGATTATGCTTTTGTACTAATGTCTGTTTATCACCTGTACTGTTGCCTGCTTATCACCTGTCATCTGTTACTGTTTATGCTCTGGTCTAGCCTTCATTTTACTGGGATTCGGTGCTTTTTGGATTATCCATGTACTCAGTAAAATTGTGAATTTCCAACTATATCCGGAAATATCTGTATTCTGGTCGCAAGACAGCAAAAGAAAGACAGCAACTGAGTATGTGTTTCTTTGTGCATTTGCATGTGGACTAATACCATATGACCTTTCCTTAGCAGAATCAGTCAACTGAGGTTGAACCAACTGAAAAGGAGGGATATTTCTTACATGTCTTCCTTTAGGGGTGGTGAAGTCATGCCCTGAACCCCCCCCCCCCCCCCTTCCCCCCATCACCTCCACAATGATTTAGCCTGAATTGTTCCCATTTTCATCCTGATGTGAACTTCTGCTGGTCCCCAGACCACCAATAGACACAATGGAAGACAATGTGATGAGGTACGACTCAACAGGAATGTTCCACTGGTGCCCCCCTAGAGACATTGAGAAGGCTATACTGGTGAGTAGTGCTGTAGTCTAATACATAGAGAGGAAGTCAAAGCGGTCAGTCCTGGGATAGTCTAACACACCATCATTGCTTAACTGACTGGAAGTTCATTAAATGAGGGAAGAGAATAGCATGTACAAGTATTAAAAAATAGTAAAGATTGTCTGACCCTTAGCTTAGATACTTTAGCCTTCCTATATTTGCAGTAGTGCAGAAATGGTTTGGTCCAGTGGGTGAATCCCAGACAATACATGAATGAATGAATGAATGTTTCAATTTATATAGCGCCTTATCTAGATACCCAAGGCGCTTTACAATTGTTAACGCAGCTACGTTACAGATAACCAATCACACACCGGCGAGAAGCGGCAGCCAATTGCGCACAGCGTGTTGTACATAATAAATAAAATCCACCTGCGGCAGGTAATCAGCACTCTAAAGCCCTCACTTATCTTTCTGAGGTGTGTTTGGAGCTGGATCACAATGATAATCTGGACTGGCTGGGAGATCATAACAGGGCCTGACTTGGGGCCGTCATGGTCTGGTGGTAAAGCAACCGGTCTTGTGACTGGAGCGTCATGGATGCGATTCCCAGGCCCCAGGCCATGACTGAAGTGCCTGTGACCAAGACACTGCTACCTGTGTGCTGGGCTAGGGCTGCTCACCACTTTGGGCACGTGTGCACCACAGCCCCCTAGTGATCACTAGTGTGTGTGTGTGTGTGTTCTCACTGCACAGATGGGTAAATGCATAGGACAAAATTTGATTGGGATGAAAATCACAATTGACAAATATGTTTTAGTCAAGGCTAAAAGTGCTGTTTTAGTTATAGCTATCTGTGCTTGTTTACTTGTGGCTAACAGAGCTGCTTTCTCTTTTCCTTTAGTCTCGTAGCGAAGCATCAATGGCAGTTGTGAGTGGCCATGTGGTAGTGTGCGTGTTCGGTGATGTGAATTCACCTGTGGTGGGCCTGAGGAACCTGGTGATGCCTCTAAGGGCCAGTAACTTCCACTTTCATGAGCTAAAGCACATCATCTTCGTGGGCTGCTTAGACTACTTAAAGAAGGAGTGGGAAACTCTCAGCAACTTCCCTAAAGTCTCCATCTTACCCGTGAGTCTGTTCCAACTGAGAGCATTGGATTGGTTCTGAGGTGCCTTAGCAGTATTAACATTTGGCACTTATGAGCTTGCTAATATAGCTGTTCTTCTGCTAATATATCTGTAAAGCTTAGCTGTATTTAAACTGTACCTCACTGAATATTATCATTGGGTTATTACAAATGTTAATAACTCCTCTGATTACAACAGAAGTCAGTAACTGAATTATTTCAAAGATCCACAGTAGAATTATGAAAGCGCTTTTTGTGTTTTTGACTAATGTTTGGATGTTTGTCGTTTGTGTTTGTGAAGGGCACTCCTCTCAGCAGAGCAAATCTAAGGGCTGTGAACATCAACCTGTGTGACATGTGCGTCATTGTCTCAGCCAATCAGAATAATGACGAGGACACTTCAATGCAGGATAAAGAGTGCATCCTGGGCTCACTCAACATTCAGTCCATGCGGTTTGAGGACACCATAGGCCTGCTGCAGGCAAACTCACATGGTACTGACACCTCCCCAAGAAAATACACACACACACACACATTCCCTATTCCTCCCCCAAAGACATATGCACACATACAAAAAAAGGCATGTCGTTGTGTGTGTGTGTGTGTGTGTGTGTGTGTGTGTGTGTGTGTGTGTGTGTGTGTGTGTGTGTGTGCGCGTGCGCGCATGCACTCTTTGCAGGCTTCGCTCCTCCAACTATGGACCCCTCTTCTGTTGAAAACAGCCCTGTGCATGGCCTGATGAGAAACAGTGTTAAACTGGGGAAAAACATTCCTATCATCTCAGAGCTTGGTACAATATGTGCCGACATAAACACACGTCCACAGACCACAATATACACATACAAAAAGACAATGCAGAATCTAAAGTGAAAACACGTACAACATGACAGAATATGTATACATGCATACACGTTCATACAGTTGTGGTCTGAAATGTATATACAGTGGGGAAAATAAGTATTTAGTCAGTCACCAATTGTGCAAGTTCTCCCACTTAAAAAGATGAGAGAGGTGGGTAATTGACATCATAGGTAGACCTCAACTATGAGAGACAAAATGTGAAAAAAAATTGAGAAAATCATTTTGTCTGACTTTTAAAGAATTTATTTGCAAATAATGGTGGAAAATAAGTATTTGGTCAATACCAAAAGTTCATCTCAATACTTTTTTGTATATCCTCTGTTGGCAATGATAGAGGTCAAACGTTTTCTGTAAGTCTTCACAATGTTGGCACACACTGTTGTTGGTATGTTGGCCCATTCCTCCATGCAGATCTCCTCTAGAGCAGTGATGTTTTGGGGCTGTCGGCGGGCAACACAGAGTTTTAACTCCCTCCAAAGGTTTTCAATGGGGTTGAGATTGGGAGACTGACTAGGCCACTCCAGGACTTTGAAATGTTTCTTACGAAGCCACTCCTTTGTTGCCCTGGCAGTGTGCTTGGGATCATTGTCATGCTGAAAGACCCAGCCACGTTTCATCTTCATTGCCCTTGCTGATGGAAGGAGGTTTGCACCCAAAATCTCACAATACATGGCCCCATTCATTCTTTCATGTACACGGACCAGTCGTCCTGGTCCCTTTGCAGAGAAACAGCCCCAAAGCATGATGTTGCCATCCCCATGCTTCACAGTTGGTATGGTGTTTTTTGGATGCAACTCAGCATTCACTGTCCTCCAAACACGACGAGTTGTGTTTTTACCAAATAGTTCTACTTTGGTTTCATCTGACCATATGACATTCTCCCAATACTCTTCTGGAACATCCAAATGCTCTCTAGCAAACTTCAGACGTGCCTGGATATGGACTGGCTTAAGCAGGGGGACACGTCTGGCACTGCAAGATCTGAGTCCCTGGCGTCGTAGTGTGTTGCTGATGGTAGCCTTTGTAACGTTGGTCCCAGCTTTCTGCAGGTCATTCACTAGATCCCCCCTTGTGGTTCTGGGATTTTTCCTCACCGTTCTTGTGATCATTTTGACCCCACGGGCTGAGATCTTGCGTGGAGCCCCAGATCGAGGGAGATTAGTAGTGGTCTTGTAGGTCTTCCATTTTCTGATTATTGCTCCCACAGTAGATTTCTTCACACCAAGCTGCTTGCCTATTGCAGATTCAGTCTTCCCAGCCTGGTGCAGGTCTACAATTCGGTTTCTGGTGTCCTCCGACAGCTCTTTCGTCTTCACCATAGTGGAGTTTGGAGTGTGACTGTTTGAGGTTGTGGGCAGGTGTCTTTTATACTGTTAACGACTTCAAACAGGTACCATTAATACAGGTAATGAGTGGGGGAAAGAGGAGCCTCTTAAAAAAGAAGTTACAGGTCTGTGACAGCCAGAAATCTTGCTTGTTTGTAGGTGACCAAATACTTATTTTCCACCATTATTATCAAATAAATTCTTTAAAAGTCAGACAAAATGATTTTCTCAAATTTCTTTTCACATTTTGTCTCTCATAGTTGAGGTCTACCTATGATGTCAATTACAGGCCTCTCTCATCTTTTTAAGTGGGAGAACTTGCACAATTGGTGACTGACTAAATACTTATTTTCCCCACTGTACATTCATCATAGACATATCAGGCTCTCGGGGCAGAATTAGTGTATAACATGCATCTTTAATAAGCAAAAAATGATTTGCAGCACAAGGTTTACATTTGGTGTCTTGGATAAACAAGATACATACCTAATACCTAATATTTGGTTAAATGTTCCTTCACAAGTTGCAAATTGATCTGATGTACAAGTGCACAATTTCTTTCCATTAAATATGTTGTACACTCACTCTGCCCTAGAAAAACTCTCATATACACACACAGGCTACAAACTGACATACACACTCACTTAAAATGCACATAAACACACAAAACATAAAAACAAAACAATTTCAGAACAAAACAATTTATTGTTCAGAAACATAAAAATTAACATATAAACACATATATTGTACATACCTACAGAAGCTGGCATACACTTATTGTATCCAAACACAAGTGTAAATGCATATATACAGATGCCTGTATTGTACTGAAACACAAATTTTGTACACATATAATAAAAAACAACTAATAAACATATTGTACATGATCACTAGAACAAAGTTTTAAAACACACATTTTGCACAAACTCATCCAAACAAACACCAGCTAAATCTTTGTTTGCTGAACACTGAATTTGTGCGTGTGTGTCTGTTGTCACTAGCTAAAGCAGACAGATTGCACAGCTGTGTGATACAGGATAGAAGCATTGGAACCAAAATCCCTATGATCACTGAGCTTGGTAAGACACACCTGTTTGTGTTTGGATGATTCTTGTGATTATTTCAGTGTATGTATGTTTTATCGTTGCTTGAATGTTTTATAGTGTGTCTACATTGTATGTAAATGAATGTGTGTGTGTCTTATGTGCATGTGCGTTGTATGTATGCTAATTATCCATGCCTTTAAAAATGGGTATATAGTGGTATTTTTGTAAGTTAGTGTGTGTGTGTGTGTGTGTGTGTGTGTGTGTGTGTGTGTGTGTGTGTGTGTGTGTGTGTGTGTGTGTGTGTGTGTGTGTGTGTTCATAGTGAATGACGGTAATGTGCAGTACCTAGACCAGGATGATGATGATGACCCAGACACTGAGCTGTACCTCACACAACCCTTTGCTTGTGGGGCAGCGTTTGCTGTCAGTGTGCTTGACTCTTTAATGAGTGCTGTGAGTGTTTACACACACACAGACTGTACATACATAATCAAATACATGCACCTGTATACACGTGTGCCCACAGACATGGGTGATGAATGATTTTATTTTATCAGATGTTGTAAAAGCTCATGTGCTGTCTCTCTGTCTCTTACAGACTTACTTCAATAATAATATTCTGACATTGATCCGGACGCTGGTCACAGGTGGATCCACCCCAGAACTGGAGAGTTTGTTGGGGGAGGAGAACACCCTGAGGGGGGGCTACAGCACCCCTGAGACTCTGGCCAAGAGGGACCGGTGTCGTGTGACCCAGGTGGCCCTGGGTGAAGGGCCCTTTGCTGAACTCGGGGTGAGAAGGAGAAATAGAGATGACAAATAAGGGGAGAGAGAGAGAGAGAGAGAGAGAGAGAGAGCAGGAGAGGAGTGTCTGTATATGAGAGAGAGAGCAGGAGAGGATAGTGAGAGAAACAGACATAGGAAGAGAGAGAGAGAGAGAGAGAGAGACCACCAGAGGGAGACAGACAGGTCTTCAGAACAAAGCATCCTGTCTAATCATTGTTTCTAACTCATTGTTTCATTTACAGGAAGGAGGTTTATATGGTGAATTATTCTGCAAGGCAATAAAAACGTACAACATGCTGTGTTTTGGAATATACCGGTTGCTGGAAATGCCGCCGACCTTGGACACTGAATGTACTAAGCGGTGAGTCTCCAGAAGCTGCACATGCATGTCACATGTTGACACATCATACACGTTGGTTAAGATCTTTCTCACATGTTTACAAATTACACACATGTTGGTTAAGATCTTTGTTCTACATGCACGTGTTCTGCTCATGCAAGAGCTCTGGGTGTAATTTTTTAAAAGCATCAGTGTTCAAATACTTCACACTGTTCACATTGCTGTGTTCACATCACAGTGTCGACAGTACATTGTTCACATCAGTGTTGGCATCACTCTATTCCAGGGGTGGCCAACCCGTCAGAGACCAAGAGCCACTTTTTTTACTGTGTTACGGCAAAGAGCCACATCATACATGGGCATGTAAATTATTGACGGGAGGTGCCGAGTGTAGATTGTTGACGGGGGGGGGGGCTGTAATGGACAAAAAATAAGTATTATATCGCGATCGATCGCCAATAGTTGGCGAATTAGTAACAGCAGGTTGGCCACTCCTGCTCTATTCACATCTTATTGAACATGTTATGCTTTTTACATCAGTGTCATCATCACACTAAAGAAAATGTACAACAAAAACTTATAAAAAGTTTAATGTAATTTAATCATAAGTTAAACACACAGTGTATTATATTAAGTAAAGGCTGAAGATGAATGATGAGCATAAAAGACTGCAGTGCAGGACTCCCAGAGAGCTAAAACTAGGGTCTTCAGCTTGCTCAGTCGTGATATCAAGTGACAGGTGAGTCCATATAAGAGAATCACAAAAGTGACAGGTGACTCCACCTAAGAGCGTCACAGAAGCTAAATGACATATCACTGTAATTTACCTCACAATATTGACTTTACAGTGTTCATATTACAAAGTTTGCACCATGTTGCTTACATAGTGATTGTCACGTCAGCTTATTTGAATGATCATGATTATATATAGTATTGAATACATTTCATTAAAATAATGATTCTTGTTTGAATAATGATTTTTTTTACAGCCTAATGATTCACACTTGAATGACTATTTATGACAATGAATGTTCTTATTTCCTCATTTTCCTATAATGCTCCAGTAGGTTTGTCTGTGTAATGTACACACACACTCTCTCTTCCTTCCTCTGTTATATCCAATATCTTAATCTTTCATTATCATTCTCTCTCTCTCTCTCTTTCTCTCTCTCTCTCTCTCTCTTGTTCTCTGTCACAGGTTTGTAATCACAAACCCTCCATATGACCTGCAGCTGATCCCTACGGACATGGTCTTCTGCCTGATGCAGTTTGACTCTTCAGCGGGTCAGTCGTGCAACACCCTGGCACACTCCACCCGTTCCTCCCACTGCTCGACCAAAAAGAATATGGCCAACGGAAGCACACGCAACGGGCATCTAAAGACTGGTGAGCCACAGGACAAGCAGAAGGATGTGCCATAAGAGTGCATATCCTGCTCCCTTCACACTCTCCCCTTGACTCATACGTGCACACTTTGACTCCCCTTGACTGACACATGCACACACCCACACATTTTTCCTTCATTGATGTTGTCTCTTTGAATTTTTCCTATTCTGGGTAGCTCTCTGTTTCTAATGGAAACTTTTTTTTCCTTCAGTTATGGAAAAATCCCATTTTAAATCAACAACTTCACTCACTGCACTATTTTCTATCCTAAAGTGTAGGTCTTCCTTCAGCACTGATGGCTTTGCTGTGTCAGAGGGCTCTAGAGTTAGAGTTAGTACTTCTGTACAGATTGCTCAGTACTTCTGAGTGTGTGAGAACCTTAAGAATAATCCAAGCACAACTTCATTGTCTCCTTTCTTGAAAAACAATATGTGCTATTCCATTCAGTTTATATCATAATCTCCACTCTTCTGGCAATACTGCCATGTATACCACCGCAGGGTTATTAAGGCCGGAACAAGACTGTTACCATGTTTACAAAGATTGATGATGATTTGATTGACTTCTGATTAAATATGAGTACATGTTTGTAATGGTGAAACAGTTTCATACAGTGGCCACCAGAGGGAAGCAGACAGTGGCCACCGGAGCAAAGTCGTGAGCCAGGAGCTAATGTTGACTAATATATCTAAGAGGAAAAATCTTCCCTTGTGTATGTCCTCTTATTGCCATTTCTGGGGATGGGTTCTCCTCTCTATCAGTTGTAACAGTTGTCTGACACACCTCATCTGTATTGTTGTGGTGAGAGTTGAGGTCCTTGATTTGTGTGGACCCAGGTACAATCCTCGGCCATGCAAGTCTAGCAAACCTTATTCTCATTTGACTTTCTTTAGAAGCAGCTTTTTTGTCACCTATGAACTCATCTCATCTGGGAGAGCTCACTTCCTCCCTTTAGGGTCTTACCAAGCACACCACACACTCTACTTCATTTATGCTCAAGTTTGCCCTCACTTTCACAATAGTACCATGTGTTTCGTACTCTCACTACTTTGGCAACAAATCCTTTCAAATCCTGTCCCAGCTGCCTGGTTTCTTTTGCAGATGTCCTTCTTAATTCTTTATCCTCAGACGGATCATTAATCTTGGTGTCAGTCTTGGCATCACTCTCAATCTTGGTGTCAATCTTGTTCCTTTATTTCCATTGCATATTTTTTGCTGATCATGTGATTAAATCCACACATTTATTTTTTAACAGTTGCTGAATGAATATGGATATGTTTCTATGGTGAGTAAGTGGACTTTCTGATATTTCAGATAATTTCTTCTCCTTCTCCCTCATCATGTATGAATTCACAGTATTTTGAAAGCTGTCAAAACTAATCGCCTTTTTTTGAGATGGTATTGTCAAAGGGAACTCAGATATTGCAACACAAAACATCTTGACTTGATGTATACACATCAATACCAGAAATATGTTCAGTTCTTTGCTCATATTCATGTGTATCTGAATTCCTGGACCATTCTCATTTCCATGTTAAAAAAGTCATGTGTAAAACTTTCCAGATATACTGAAATACTGAAAATCTTTTTTTTCTGGAATAAAATAATGACCAGCTCTTTTTCTAAGATTTCTCACTTGTAGCTGACCACATGCGATTGTGAGTCCTGTTTTTCCACAGTCTGCATAGTCTTGCATAGTCACACACACACACCTACACACACACACACACACACACACACACACACACACACTGCACCTTCCCTGCTCCCACTCCTCAGATTACAGCTCATGTCTATCTGTGACTTGTCCTGACTCCATTGTCTTTGTCCCCTGTGTAAAGCTCTTCTCCAGGGCTGTGCGTTACTTGTCTTCCACACTGTGAGACTGCTGCTGCTCTGTCGAATCTTGTGCTCTGACTCTGTAATGCCATTTTACTCTCTATTATTATGCTTGCCAGCTCCCCGCTGTGCTTCTTCATTACTTTCCGTACTACAATGGAGAATAAGGAAGAGTCCTTATTTGCACTCCTATGTCCATCCCTGTCCCAGTATCAAATGTCCAAGATTGATCATGTGTGTAATTTTGTACATATGTTATTTGATAGTTTTATTTATTTTTTGCTTTTTCTTTTGGCTCACCACTGTACATTGTGGTTTCTTTTAGTTTTGTCATTGCATTTCATTGGTTTACATTAAAGTGCAAAATGTGTATAAATGGCACATTGAACAGTTTTTTTTTGCTTGCTAAACTTGTGATCATTTTAACAAGTGATTATTAACCATTTTAATAATATTCCAGTATCACATTAGTTTTTACAATATTTAAATGTTCCTTTTGAAACATTCACAATTCTTCTGCAACCCATTCAGAAACATTTAGGACATTAACATGTTAAACCAGAGCACTTTGATTGAATAATTTAGTCCTCTGTAGTCTAACTAGGATAATAAAGCAATTAAGATAGAATAGATGATGTCATATACAAAGCCCCCCCCCCCCCCCCCCCCCCTCCACCTCCATCACTTGTCCTGCATGTCCCATGTGTTCTGGAATGTTCTGGAAGCTTAGAAGCCCCAATATATTCTACAGAATAAATGTTGGAAAGCAGTTTCCATACTGCGTATTGAATATTGCAACTCAGCATGGAGTTGAATGAGTGAATACATTGTTCATAAGATCACACTAACAAGTTACCTTTCTCTCCAAAGTGCAAGCAGGATGAGCAGAGAGGACACAGGTATGAACACTCACACACATGAACATCCTGCCCTGCCCTAGTGCCTCCTAACACAACTGATAACCAGTGCATTCAGGCAAGAGGACTTGCTTGCTGAAATGCATGGCGAGTTTTACTTTTGCTGTTTTCTTGTCTTGATGGCTAAAATGGTTAATTTGTATACTAGACATTTTCTAAAAACTTCAAAAAGAGCAGATTTTCAAAATATATTTTTGAATATTCTATTGTAATTCTGCAGTTTTATTTACAAACCAAATTTATTTATTCTCTACATTATGCATCCCTTTGCAGAAATAACTTGGTCCAGAAGGACACCAATGAAACCCACTAAAACAACATACCTGTGACCACTCCTATCCTTCCAATCAGACAAACAGAAGAGTATAACCAAGGATGCATCATGTGAATAGCTGTCACACTCCAGATGAATTAGTCATGCTACTTTATTATTTGTCCAGCTGAACTGGATCATGGCAGTCAACAATGTTGGTATATATGTCCATGTTTTATTTAGCCACGTGTGTCTGCACAGTATTCTAATATTATCTTTACATGGTTAAAAGTTACATGTATTGTATGAATACATTGAACATATTGTAGATGAGGGCAGACAAGCAGTGCACTTTGCTAGAGCAGTTTGAGTTTTATGTGTGAACTATGGCTAAGGGGCTAGAATGTCCTAATGTAAATGAACAGAGAGAAGCAGAAGCACATGTGAGAGTTGGGAGATCTCGGCATGTGCAGATTTTGCTTCTTCTCAGCAAACTACCAAGTCTGCAAATATGAAACAAGGTAATGGAGACTATGAACTGCTTTGCATTAGACAAACATTAAAATGAATTAAATTTTAATAATTTAAATAATTTTAATTTCAAGGCCTTCCACAAGCCCTATCATGATTAACTGTATGCAAATCATCTTACCTGTCCAGACATTACAGACCACAATCACAGTTCAATCACTGTGTAAATGTGGCTTAGTGAAGTTCTTTTACAGAGATGATAATAGTGATATCTTTGTCAAAGATTAGCTCTTCCTGGCGCCACGGTTCCCACATACTTTCTGTTTTGGTTTTTGGTTTTGCCCTTGGTTTTGTTTGCTCTGTCACTTGTTTCGTTGTCAGTGATTTTCACCCATTTCTTGTTTTGCCCTTGTACGTTTGTATATTTGAACCCACTGAACTTTTTTTGCCAGTTATTGTTTATAAATGGTTTGTTATTTCTGGTCTAGTTCCTGTTGTAGTTTTGCCTTCTAGTTTGTTGTTAGTTTTGTGTTTTCTGTTGATTTCATTATAAAACCCTCCTGTGCTTGAATCCTGCCTCTTGTCTCTTCACTGCTAGTATTACACAATTAAAGTATTGTTTACAGCTAAAGAGTAAATGCCTGTGCCATGTTAATGAAGACACAAATGTTAACAAACAAAATGTTTATTCAGAAATTTACAAAACAAATATGAAAAAAGATGAGTTTCAAGTGATAGACCTGGCTTGTTCAGCCTCTAGATAGGGTTTAATGTTAAAAGCAAAGCAATAAACTCAATACCTTTTGGGGTTTAAATAAGAGGGAGGAGATTATTACACAGGTGTGTATTATGTAATAAGGTAGTGCTTGGGATCAGGGGAGTGGCTGAGGTTTGTGGTTGACGTGTGGGTACTGTGCCATGAACTGGCTGGAGCATAGTATCACCCCTGAAGACTCCACCAGAGCTCTCATGCAGAACCCTAACCTGTATAAAATGATATAAAACCTTCGTTTTAGCTTTTATCAACCTGTTATCTTTAGGAATATATATATATATTGAATTGAATTGAATCACTTTATTTATCCCCAAGGGGGCAATTAATATTGGGCACAACATCACAAGACAGACAAACAAACATGAATACCAATCACAAGCAAGGAGTCTAATATCCAAAGATAAATATCAGTGTTCATTTAGTAATCTAATGGCTTCAGGAACAAAGGTCACTCTCCGCCGAACAGTCCGACATCTAAGACAACGATACCTATGGCCATGAGGCAAAAGTTCAAACTCATGATGAAGAGCATGTGAAGGATCATTAATAATAGACCGACCTATATATATATACACACACACACACACACACACACACACACAGACTTCACCCTTCGAACCTGTACAGCTCCTTGGTAGTCAGTAACAGATGGATTGCCAACACTGTCAGAGCAAAGAAACGCCCTTCAACGTGCTGTGTGCGTGCTTTGGTCTTTGCAAACGCCACTGATCGAATGACGAGCAGATGACCTTGAACGTTCAATCTGTCAGAGCACGGAGAGTACATCAGAGCTGCTGTGAGACGGCCACTTTGCATCAATTAATGAGTGCTACTAATGAGTTCTCCATGCTGAGAAATTTGTTAATTTTACGATACAAATGTGAAATGCTTTGAATACTTTAGTGCTCTTGCACAAGTGTTTGGAGAGGAATCTAGTAGTTTTTCGTGAATGTTCTGCTTAGCCAAGTCATCTGTACGCTACAGGTTGAAGTCTACTCAAAGTTTCAAGTGAGTGGATCGTCACACGTCCGGAGAAGAGTAGCGGCAGAGGCAACATAATCGGATAACCATTTCGTACACGCTGCTGTGTCACCTAAACAATCATAAATGTATCCATCCGAGGATAACACGTTGTTGCCCAACAACGATGTTTTTATGGGAAGTGAAGATACAAATACAGTTGAGCCACAAGAAGATGAAATGGAAATTGTCGTAGTCTATTCACCGGAAGTTCCATGCGACGAGAATGGGGAGCGGATGTGGTGGGCGTTCCTCTTTGCATCCTTGGCCAGTTTCTTTGGAGGTCTTGTCATCATACTAATAGGAAGAATTATCTTGTATATATGGAACGTTTGCTGCCAAAGCAGCAAAAAGGAGGTAAGATGATTAACAGGTGTTTGTAACCAGTGAAACATTTAGGTTTCAGATATACCTTAGAATTCTGTTGTAAATTACTGACTTAAATTGCATTTCATTGATTTTAATGTTCAATTTCTTCTGGTACCTGTTGGCTCTGCACACAATTTTCCTAGTAACCGTATTAAGTAAAAAAAAAAAAAAAAACGGTGAAATAGCAAAATCCAACCCTTTTGAAACACCTCATTCAGGTCTGACCAAGTTGTTTTGATATTAAGAGAGAGATGTGTTAAATAAAAGTTGTAGTTAAACCCTGTGGTTTAGTAATATTTGGCATTTAGGTATTTTGAGTATTTGTGGTCTTGTCACAGTATTACAGGGCATGCTTAATTATCAAGATGGGGATTCAAGATTTATGTGCTTGTTAAACAGGATTGTAAACAACTCGTGAAAAACCCGCAATTTGGGACATGTTTATGAAGAGCTTTCCCCATGATATGGTTTGAAGACCTCAGTTTTTTTCTTTGGGGGAAAGAAAGATTTTGTGCTGTTTAGAATTACCAGCAGCTTGGTGGCAAGAGGAAGGGACTGTTCTGATAACTTCTCTAACATACTAACGTATGTATCTCATGTTTGACATCTTGCCAAGAACTATTAATAGGTTTGATTAGCTTAGCCATTGTGAACATTACACGCACACACATTAACAGTCAAACTCACTCCATAGCTGCTGGCTACACTATATGCCCTGTCATACATAGAACATTAAGGTCCCTCTGGGTCAGGTGAGTAAGGGCTGAGCATTCTCAGTAAAAAAAAAAAAAGACCAAACCCACCCAACAAACTGGCAGCCTTCCTACAACACCGTATACACAACAACTAAAATAACCACAATGTACACATGTACATGTACACATGTACATGCGTCCAAATGCACCCCCAGAAACTGGCTACCCTTTCCACACACTCCCCATTGATCCAAATTGGTTTCAGGTCAGATTTTATCTTTCTGAAGTCCACAATCAGTTATTTGGTCTTTGAGGTGTTCACGACCAAGTTGTTGTCTGCGCTCCACTCCACAAGCCTTTGGACATCCTCCCTATATGCCGATTCATCGCCATTGGAGATAAGCCCGACTAAAGTGATGTCTTCCGCGAACTTGATTGTGACATTGTTCTGGTGTTTACTGACACAGTCGTATGTGTACAGAGTGTAGAGTAGTGGACTAAGTACACATCTCTGTGGTGTCCCAGTGTTAAGTGTGAGGGTTGAGGAAAGATGTAAGCCAACTCTGACCTTCTGTGTCCTGTCTGAGAGAAAGTCTCTAATCCAGTTGCAGATGTTGGTTGAGATTCCAATGTCCATTAGTTTGAGAGTCAATTTATCCGGGATGATGGTATTAAACGCTGAACTAAAATCCACGAAGAGAAGCCTAGCATAGCGTCCATGCAGTTCTAGATGAGAGATGGTCGTGTGAAGTGCTGTTATTATAGCATCCTCCGTAGACCGGTTTGCCCTGTACGCAAACTGAAATGGGTTCAGATTGGGTGGGAGACACGACATGATGTGATGTTTTACCAGCTTCTCGAAACACTTCATGACTGTTGAAGTCAAAGTTACAGGTCATTAAGGCTGCTAATGCTGGTCTTTTTTGGCAGAGGTATGATTGTTGCTGCCTTCAGACATTGTGAGATCGAGGACTGAGAAAGAGATGCAGTTTAGTAAAAATCCCAGCTAACTGATCAGCACACTCTTTGAGGACCCTCGCAGACACTCCGTCAGGTCCGGCAGCTTTCCTGGGGTTTACTGCTTTCAGTGTGCACCTCACCTCATGCTCCTCTAACACCAGGTTGTAGCTGCTGCTGTTACTGGTCTCACCACATCAAAACGTGCGAAGAAGTGGTTCAACTCGTCCGCCAGTGCTGCGTTGTCTACAGCCATTGTGATGTTGCTGGACTTATAGTTGGTGAGGTGCTGAACTCCCTGCCACATTTGCTTGGTGTTGTTGCTCTCAAAATGGTTCTCAATCTCCTTTTTGTATTCCAACTTGGCCCTTTTGATGCCTTTCTTCAGTTCGAGTCTTGCGGCACTGTACTGCACACTGTCTCCAGATCTAAAAGCAGTGTTTCGTTGTTTCAGTAGGACCTGAACTTTTTTGGTCATCCAATATTTTAATTTGAATATTTAAAAGCCTTTTTACCCAATTCTGTTCTGACCTTTGGGACCTGCATCAAAATGATGTCCTGAGAATGCAGGCTATAATGGCTTAGGGTTCTAGACAGAAGTGAGCATAAATATGAAGGATGGTGCCCAAGAATGCATTCATAAATAAAAAACAGCCAATACGACAGTCTGCGGTTAGTCAGAGACAGACTTTTTGCATTTGCATACAAGGTACAGTGATGGGTTTGATATCCACAGTTTTTCATGAACCGCAGGGCACAATGAAATACAGCATCCAACTTTTTCAAATGCAGGCTGAAGCGTTCATAAATAGCAGATCCCCATAATCCAACAGGGGTAGAATGGTTGAAATAACCAGGTGCCTTCTGACTTGTTGTGAGAAACAATTTTTATTTCTAAACAAAAATTCCCAATTTAAGTTTTTATCTTGGAAGCCAGTTTGTCAATGTAAGTTTTGAAAGGCAGATTCTCATCAATCAAAATCCCTAAATATTTGAAGCATCTGACAACTTCAATTTTGACCCCTTGAACAGTTACCAAGCTGGGGAGTAAAGGTGGGAGCTGCTTACCATTTGAAAATATTATAGCCTTGGATTTATCTGCATTGAGAACTAACTTTAGCCCAGTCAAACGGGACTGAACAATGTCAAAAGCAGATTACAGAAGTTTAAAAGCTTGTGAGACAGATGAAGATGAACAATAAATAACAAGAACAATAATAAGTATCATCAGCATAAAGATGAGATTTGGAATGTGAGAAGTCTGGAACTGAAGCTATACGGAGTTGTTGCAATAAAATATGCCCAAGGATGCTTTTCTTAGCATATTATCAGTATTGTTATTATTTCTAAATCTACTGTATGTTTAATTGTAAAATGTTTACATATTGCCTATAAACAAAAAACAGGAGTGTCATTGCCTTACAGGTGCATTATTTGATTTTCCTGCTTTTCCTGCTAATTCTACCAAACTGTGTATCTGTGGAACATAAAGAATATTATAGCAGTGACATCAAACACATGTAAATTAGTTGCCTGAGAAAACTTGTTTGGAAACCCCTGCATTCAAGGATGCAATCTTATTTTGTGTTACGTTGACTTACTGTTAATCTTGGTCTGTTTGGCTAAGAAAATATGACCTAATCCGGTAAGCACTCTGCATTATCAAGTGCTTATACGTGGACAGCCTACAGAGGCATACAATTTAGCACTACTAAAGAATGTTTTCTGAACCTGAAAATAGGTGAAGCTACAAAGAACTTGGATAAAAATGTTAAAACAAAATATATTAAGAACTAAAAGAGTGTAATTTTAGGGTTCTTCAATTAGGCTAATTGTTTATCTTAATCTGTATACATTTTCTAATTGTGCAGTTAGACAAAAATAGTACACTGTAGGACATGTGTTTGTATGAGATTGCCCAACTCACTTCACTTCACTTGTGGCATTGGTGTCTTTTTTATTTTTCTCAAAGCAGTCAATTATGATCTTATCACTGTATTAATTTCCAATTTTGTATACTGTCAGCTGATTTTATGCTGGAGCAGAGGGCTGACTAATAAGGGAAGTATCAGACTCATACCAGCCAATACCAGCTTCTCCATTGTTGGGAGGTTCAGGTTGGGTGAGGAGGGAGATGGAGGAAAGTGTAGATTCATCATGGGCTTCCTGGGGGTAAGATGTTGTGGCTCTGGAGTAATAAAAGTCACTATTGGAAGGGTGTCCTTATGTGTTTATGCTAGTATGTTGTCTCTGATAGGGTTAGATAGATTTTGCACTGAAAAAATTTAGTTATTTCAAATCTTGACTCTGATTTTGTTTGTATATAGTCCATATCACCTAAACAATTCTCTCCAAAAAACAGGCTGATCACTGTGTTCCTGGGTATTCTCTGGTTAAATGTCTGTAACGAATGGGAAGACAGGAGTGACACAATTGCAAGATAGCAGGCTGATTTAAAGAACTGAACCACTTTAATAAAGAAAAGAGAAACACACAGGACAAAAGGAGCAGCAACATAAACACAACAAAGTGCGACACTTTGCAAACAAGTAACAAGACTAGATCTACTTAGACGGATCTAAACTAAATGGACAACCAGGTAAACGGTACTAGAACGGGCCGCACACAGAGGGTCTACATAAATCATGAGGGAGCACTACGAAGACATGAGAAACAGAACACGAGGGTAAAACATACAAAAGAGCAGGCTACTATAAACAATAAAGGTAACTGAACATAAGGGCTCTTCAATCTAACTGTACGCATGGGCAGAGGCGGTTGTTGTGTTGTTCAATAATGAGACCTGTTGATTACTTTAAGTTATTTTCCTTTATTCTCTCTCTTCATGTACTCCCGCTACACTTCTTCTCTCTCCTTCACTCCTCTCCTCTAGCACCCCCTAGCGGGCTCTATAACTATACTACATTTTCCTTCCCTTGTAGGATTTTAACTTCTAGCCCAACTAAATTGAACATCTTGTGGCCTAGTAACATTTCCAACATAGAACCTCACATAATAAAACACGTTTAAACCACCTTAACTACTAAAACAAAACCATTTCCCACATTCTTTTTTTTTTTCAATTCTAAATTCTGTAGCGAGCTGGCTTCCTGATAACCCTCCCAGATCTGGTGGTAAGTTCATCTGCAAGTGCGGTTTCCGGTACTGTGACAGTCTCTTGAGGAGTCTCAGTTGGCAAGTGTTGTGGCTGTAGTAAATCCTCGGGTGCCCTAATGTCTAAGTCTCTGGTTCTGGGATGTTGACCTCCCCTATTATGGGTGCATGTCGGAGGTGTTTGACATTCCTCATAACTCTACTTCTATTTTCAGTGTTGACCAGCTCAAAGGAAGAGTCAGAGGTACTCCTCACTATAACATAACGCACATCTTTGTATTTTGAATCCAACTTGTTGTTCTCCAGATTTGCAATGTATACAACGTCTCCGACCTCAAAACCATGTTCTTTTGCTCCATGTTTCTTGTCAGCATACTCTTTCATTTTCTTCTTATATTCATCATGATGCTTTCTTATGTCTCTGTTCTCATTTTCTTCTTCTCCCCAATGAGGTAGTTTGTTGCGCATATCCCTCCCAAAGATGAGATAAGCTGGGGTTTCCCCTGATGCTCTGTGGGTGGTTGTACGATACGCCATCAGGATCTTTGACAGTTCGTCTGTCCAACGCTTTCCTTCACACTTACTGACTCTGAAAGCCTTCTTCAGATAGCGATGGAAGCGCTCAATCTTGCCATTACTCTTTGGATAGTAAGGGGATGCTCTGATATGTTTGATTCCACAGGTTTTCAGAAAAGAGTCAAAAAGAGTGGACACAAATTGCCTTCCATTATCAGTCACTACCTCCAGGGGGTATCCAAACCTTGCAAATATCTTCATTAGTTCTCCAGTAACTGTCTGTGAAGATATATCAGACACTACTACTGCTTCTGGGTAAGACGTATAGTAATCAATTACTGTCAGTATATGCTTATTATCTATAGGGCCTACTAGATCCACACCTAGCTTTGTCCATGGCTTTGGGGGCAACTCCAGTGGCTGAAGTGGTTGGTCTTCATGCAGAGGTTGGTTCAGAATGCACGTATTACAGTGTCTAATCAATCTTTCAATGTCAATATCCATATTAGGCCAATAAAATTTGTTTCTCAAAGACTGTTTTGTCCTTACTATTCCTTGGTGTGTTTCGTGTGCAATGTTCATGGCCTGTTTTGTTTTGCTTTTGGGCAGCACAATCCTGTGGGCCCTAAGGATCAGTCCGTTGTGGGTCGACAATTCCTCTGCACATCTCTTATATGGTTGCAACTCCTCCGTCATGTTTGTTGGCCATTGTCCTGTCTCAATAATTGATATAAGTTGGTTCAGAGTATTGTCTTCTTGTGTGTCTTTTCTGATGTCCTCGAGTGTCATGGCTGGTACTTCACTTGCGAGTATGGAGAGTACCCTCTCCATGTATGTGTCAACGTACTTACTACATTCTGCGGCAGACAAGGGCAGTCTAGAGAGAGAGTCTGCTATGTTACACTTACCAACCACGTGTTCAATTTTGTATTCAAATGGATGCAGTCTCATCCCCAGTCTCTGAATTCGTGGTGGCAACATTGTTGCTTTTTCTGGATTGAACATATAGATCAGTGGCTTATGGTCTGTTTGTATGGTAAACTTGCCGCCCCATAGGTATGTTCTAAAGTGCTCTACAGCCCAAACACATCCAAGAGCCTCTCGTTCAATTTGTGAATATCGTCTTTCCGTGGCAGTTAGAGAGCGACTTGCATATGCTATTGGTTTGTTTTGTCCAGTGGACTGTTTTTGAAGTAGAACAGCTCCTAATCCTATTGGACTGGCATCAGCAATTACAGTGGTCGGTGCGTCTAACTTGAAGTAAGCTAGGCATGGTTGACTTACCAGTGCTCTTTTCATGTCTTTAAAAGACTTCAGTCTCTGTGGTCCACTGCCATTCTTCACCCTTTCGTGTCAGTCTCCTGAGTGGTTCGGACATGTTTGCATAATCTGGTATGAATTTCATCAAAAATCCACATGTACCTAAAAATGAACGTAGTTGTGAAATGTTCTCGGGTCTTGGTGCCTTGCTTATTGCTTCCACTTTTCTTGGATCAGGCTTTATTCCCTCTCCTGAGATCACATGACCTAGTATTTCAATCTGATTCAATCCTAACACACATTTGTCTTTGTTAAGTGTCAGTCCTCTCTCCTGAAATCTTTTGAACACTCTCCTCAGTCTTTCTTCTAGCTGTTCCTCGTCAACCTCATATAAGACCATGTCATCCATGTAGCACACTACTCCCGGCATACCACTAAGCAATAAATCCATAGCCTTCTGATAAGCCTCTGGTGCTGATGATAATCCAAATGGTACCTTTTTGTACCTGTAGCAACCTCGGTGTGTAATGAATGTGGTCAGGTGTCTTGACTCTGGATCTAAGTCAATTTGCCAGAAGCCTTTCCTTGCATCCAGTTTTGCGTAGACTTTAGATCCCTGAACTGCTTGGAGAATGCTATCTACAGTCGGTACTGGGTGTCTTTCCCTAATCACCGCTTTGTTCACCTCTCTGAGGTCTGCACAGAGCCTCAACTCTACTGTATCTTTCTTTGGCGTGAGCAGTAAATTCGAAACCCACTCAGATCCTTCATTTACTTATTCAATTATGTTCTGTTCAAGCATTTTGTCTAATTCTTGGTTCACAGCTTCTTTCATGTGATATGGAATTTGTCTTAATTTCTGTGCCACAGGTGGTATAGACTTATCTACTGTTATCTTGTGTGTGTACCCCTTTACATTTCCCAATCCTTTGAATAGTTCTCCATATTCTTTAAACAGGTTCTGAAATCTTTGAGACTGTTGTACTGCACTGACTGTCTCTCTCTTGTTCAGTATGTTCAGTGTAAAGCTGGACTTCCGTCCTAACAGTGGCTCAGCATTGCCTCTGATCACATAGACATCGTCCTTCATTCTGTTTCCCTTCCAGTAAAATTCAGCTTCAAAAAATCCAATGCATGGTAATGGTGTTTTCTGTCCATATGCATAAAACTTTTTCGTTGTTAATTTCAGCTTTGTGTTTGTTTTGAAAAGTCTATTGTAAAGACTGTCAGATATAAAGTTACTACTACTTCCTGTGTCTATTACCATTCGCACTATTTGTCCATTAATCCGTATTGGTTCTTTTCCTTCAGGGTCAACAGAATAAACAAACTCGTCAGAATCGTCTGAGCTGTATTCATCGACATTTCTCAATCTCTCTGGTTTGGTCCTGCCTGACTCTGATTTTCTTTGTTTTAGATCAGTGTTTCCATAACCACTCTCTTTGTCCGTAGTCTTCTTTCTGCAAACTCGTGCATAATGACCCACTTTCTTGCAATACATGCATTTAGCTGTTCTGGCCCCACAGTCATCTGCCTTGTGGTTAGTCAATCCACATCTGTAACACACATTGTTTTCCTCATCACAATCTCCTTTCTTGACAGGGCCCTTCTTTTCAAACCGTTGAGGCTGTGTGTGTCTGTCTTTGGTAAAGTTCACAGTACTGTCCTTTAGTCTATTGCCGTCTGACAGCGTTTTGGCTTCTGCTTGTGCAGCTTCAAAAACTCTTGCTACTGTGAGTGTTCTCTCCAATGTAAGTCCATCCTCCTGCAACAGCTTATCACAAAGCCTTCTATTTGCACATTTCTCCACAATTTGGTCCCGTATCATGTCTGATTCTAGCCCTGCAAAGTCACACGATCTGGCCAGTTCCCGGAGTGCATTTACATATGCATCAATAGTCTCGTCCTGAGCCTGAGTTCTCTGTCTAAATTTATGCCTCTCGAGCACTACATTTCTCCGTGGTGTAAAGTATTTGTCCAGCACGGTTATTGTCTGCTGATAAGTGTCCTTCGGACCTTCTAAGTTAGCAAAAATACGTTGGACGGAGGTTCCTATACAATGTAGCAAAGTAGCTCTTCTCACCTCATCCGTGCTGTGTATGGATCCACTGGCAATTTCGAAAATCTTATAAGAGTCCATCCACAGTTTATATTCCGTGTACAGATCTGCTACTCCCATATTCAAAGAATTGGGTGGTAATATTTGTACCATCGTATTCCCACCTGGCTGTGCTTGTCCATTAGCATTTCCCGTAGGCTCGTCCGCCATTTCGTTGTGCAGATCACGCTAACGCTGCTAGCTCACAAAATGCAATCAGGTCCTAAAGTTTCTAAAGTCGGTTCGGAACGTTAAATCCGTGTCGTTCTTCTCTTCACTTTAATGTGTCTTGATTCTTTGTTTATCCTCGTCGCCATAAATGTTGTGTTGTTCAATAATGAGACCTGTTGATTACTTTAAGTTATTTTCCTTTATTCTCTCTCTTCATGTACTCCCGCTACACTTCTTCTCTCTCCTTCACTCCTCTCCTCTAGCACCCCCTAGCGGGCTCTATAACTATACTACAGCGGTCTTTGCATAGAGGCATTGCTAGCCCCCCCACTGCAGCCCACTGTAGGGGCCCCCTGACTAGCTAACTTATTTCTCGCATATTAATGTTGATGGGCCCCCTAGCTAAATTCGCCTTGAGCCCCCATATTGCTAAGTCCACCACAGCACATGGGGAATATTCAAGGGAACAGGTTAAGATGAACATCGAGGGAATAAAATTTAAGAGTAGCATGACGTTACCTGAACATAGGGAGAAACGTAAGGGGAGCAGGCTACAGTGAACAACGGGGAAACCGGAACATAAGGGCAGAATATTACGAAAAACACACATGCAACAAAAGTCAGGGAAAAGGAGAAAGGAGGGCACTTAACGAAATATAGCTGGAACGTCACAGGAGGAGAAGACTCAGAGAGAACAGGTCCTTTGGAAAAACATACAGACTAAAAACAACCAGGAAATGACCGACAGGGCGCACATGATACTTACCTGGCAGGGGTGAGACCATGATCATGAAGGTGGTTCGCCCAAGGTGAGGCTCAGCCATTGCACTCAGGCTGTGCTGACCCTTGCGAATTCCCCAAATGCGGGAATCTCGACTGCATAATTTTTAGGGCAGTCATGGCCTGGCGGTTAGGGAACTGGTCTTGTGACCGGAGGGTCGTGGGTTCGATTCCCAGACAGGTCATGACTGAGTTGCCCTTGAGCAAGGCACCTAACCCCAACTGCTCCCCGGGCGCCGGGCTAGGGCTGCCCACCGCTCTGGGCACGTGTGATCCACAGCCCCCTAGTAATCACTAGTGTGTGTGTGTGTGTTCTGACTGCACAGATGGGTTAAAAGCGGAGGACAAATTTCGATTGGGGTGTAAAAATCACAATTGACAAAATATGGCACATTTCATTTCACATTTCATACGGCAGGGAATAAATACACGGAACCACTGGGAATTAACAAGACACAGGTGAATAGGAATATCGGAGGCGTGATAGACAAAGGGAAACCTAGGAAACGGGAAAACAAGGCGGGGCTAGGGTCGACAAACACGGGATTGGGAAGAAGGGCGGAGCTGGATGTGACAATGTCTCTTTGTACACATGCTGTTTTGGTGATGTAATATACAGGTGCTGTTAGAATATCATGAAATATATCATTTTAGAATATAGTCATAGATAGAATATCAATATTTATTTCAGTAATTCCATTCAAAAAGTGAAACATACTGAAAATTATACTGATTCACTGCACACAGACTGAATTATTTCAAGTGTATATTTATTTTTATTTGAAGATTATAACAACTAATGAAAACCCCAAATTCAGTATCTCAGAAAATTAGAATATTACTTAAGACCAATACACAAAAGGATTATTAGAAATGCTGGCCAACTGAAAAGTATGAACATGAAAACTATGAGCATGTGCACCACTCAGTACTTAGTTGGAGCTCCTTTTGCCTGAATTACTGCAGCAAAGTGGCATGACATGGAGTCGATGAGTCTGTGGCACTGCTCAGGCATTGAGAGCCCAGAGCCCAGGTTGCTCTGATAGTGGCCTTCAGCTCTTCTGCATTGTTGGGTCTGGCGTATTCCAGCTTCCTCTTCACATTACCCCATAGATTTTCTACGGGGTTATGGTCAGGTGAGTTTTATATATATATGTGTGTATTTATATATATATATGTGTGTGTGTGTGTGTGTGTGTGTGTGTGTGTGTGTGTATACACACGCACGCACGCACACACACACACACGCACACCCACCCACCCCTTCCAGGATGCTTGGGGAAAACCTCCATTGTTTACTAATGCTTTTTTCTACTTCACCGTGATTTTTTCATACAATTACATTACATTTACATTTTTCAATGATACCCAGATCCCTTATGGGGCTTAGGCCTTAGATCTTTTGAGCTTATTCATTATTCATTAATATGGTTTTACAAGTGGGGAACCGTCAGGGCCCTCTACGTCCTCTCAGAGGGCCTAAAATATTCTTAAAACTGTGACGGGCAGGGTGAGCAACTTAAAAAGGAAGCGATCACGCCAAGTCTCAGGGAAATAGGATGGTTTAATAGAAAGTGTGCAAACCAAAAACCCGTGCATTGTTCCAAATGTAGGAAATAATAACCAGCAGTCAACTGGTACAAAGACAAGACATATATAGACGAACAAACGACCCTCAGGTGAGACGGATCACGGGTCCCGCCCACCTGAAGGACGAACATCACGTGACCAAAAACAGGACCGCTGCCGCTGTAACCGGGGGCGACCGGCAGGGGCCCCCCCCACAACGTGACAAAAACATTATATATATAATTATCCAATTTTATTTTATCTACTTACAGTTTTACAATCGACATCTAAACAATTACAAAAATATAAGCAAATAAATTATTCACCCATGTCTATTCAATCTGTGTTGGAAGGTGAGGGGTTAAGTGGAAGCCTGTGAGCCTGTGTCTCCCCCTATCAGGACTGTGATGCCCGCTGTTCGTTTACAGAGGGCCTGGTAGTTATAATTCAGCGCAATACCAATTTCAAATGACAGCAAAATTGACCAATCATATCTTCCCTCTTAGTGGGCGGGCTTAACTGTATGATAATTTCCGCCCGCTGGGTCATTCCTGCTATTCGGTGCCATTTGAGTCCCCATGACAAAATATTATATATTTTGGGTAAAAATTAACTAATACTTATTTCTAAAAGCTTGTCCTACATGATTACACTCCCCTCTACCATAGAAAACAATGGTGTGTTCCCAGGATTATTTAATTTAAAATTAATACTGTGATTTTAGCTCAAGTAGGCTAGACTGCCATGTCCCCAATCATGTTTCCTCAAATTCATTTACAAATGTATGTAATACTAAATTTAAAAATTAAAAAAAAAATTTTTGTTGTGTTGCTTTATAATATTCTTTACCAAATGTTATTTTTTTATATCAATGCATTTTTAACACTTAAAATCTTTAAAATAAGTTTTGTCCCTGAGTTGACTGTCCCCCCTGTTACTGTAATGGAAAATCTGTCTGGACACGCCCACCTGACTCCTCCTCTAGTCACATGACTCTTAGGAAGTAGCATTAATTTTTGAGGAAAATCATCTGCAAGAAGCAAAGTGAGTATCATTCCTTATTCAGTCTTTTTTCAGTGTTTTAGAAAGGTTCACTGATGTGGTAAAGCATAACATGTCCACTCTGTTATGCATATTTATAGTGGAAACTAATTATTTTTTGTAATTTGAAAAATATAGTTAATAAACATGTTAAAAATCTTCCTCTGTGGTCGCTATAAAATAACATGAACTAGCATCACACAAGTAGTAATGTTAAATTTAGCATAAAATGTCCCTCCTGTTACTGTCCATCCTGTTACTGTTTTGCACAGTAACAGGGTGGACACAAAGAAAATCATTAGACTGAAAATGTTCTTGATATTTACTTTAGGTGTTCAGTACATTTTATGGTTGAAAGTGGTGGGCGGGGGACATGAGTTGCTTCTCTTTAATTATTTGTATTGTTGTTCACAGGTGTGATGTCCACCCTGTTACATCCTGTCCACCCTGTTTCTCCTCTGTCCACCCTGTTACCTGTGTGTTTTTATATATTAATTAAATAAAAACAACAATTAATATGCATAGCTTTGTGGTTACATGCAGGGAATGAACTGGAAAAATTAAATCATTTACGAATGGAACCAAATTCCATTAAAATTCATTTTTATTCTAAATGAAATGTATGGAAATTACACTGTGACATAAAATACAACATATGTTTTTTAGATAATGCTTGTTTATTAATACTTCCTTAAAATACATTTGCAGGATAAAGTGAGGGACATTTTGACTTTTAGAAAATATGAATATTAAAATAACTGTGCATTGAACACTTATTAATAGAGATGAGAATGTCTTGTAACAGAGTGGACATTTGTCTTATGTCATCAAAAGAAATTGGTTTAAAATTATTAGAGCATAATATCTTGAGCTGGACCAATGTCTATTTCTTATAGTTTATCAAGTCCTCCTGCAGAATAAATGATAAAATCATGAAAAGTTTCACATTGTTTTATACAAACTTACTGAGCTGAAATGGCACCGAATAGCAGGAATGACCCATTTACATATTCCGCTTCCGCGAACCACGGAGCTGTGAAACCTTATTTTGTTTGGAAACTTATTTTGCTTAACAAGTTATCTAGTAAAAATGTTATTGTTTATTGCGTTTCTAAAGCTATACTGTCGTCTCGGTTTTTCGGTTTTTTCTTTATTCTTTATTGCAGTTTATTAGAAGAGGAAAAAAAATTTTCGGGGGGGGTGGGGGTAGCGGGCCCAGGTTTAATGGTCACGGTTCGCTACTGGGTTTTACATGGTGTGCTTCTGAGGCTCAATACCTGTATGCTTTCTCAAAAGCTCTGAATTATTCAGATTTAAAATAAATAAAACTTGGTCCCTTTGTATGGATGAGCAAATCAGTGGAATAAGTTCTATTATTGGGTAAAATGGGGCCAGCACACAGGGGGAGTGAGAGAACAGAGTATGGTTAACATGGTCTTTATTATCCATCAACACATAAAGATGTAGAAAAAACAAAGTTGTGACAAAGTAAAAGAAAAAAAAGCTAGGAACTTCGGGTATAGCAGCAGACCACAGAGCAAAGGATGACGGCATCAGTATTTTTAGGCAGTCTGAACAAAAAATGTGCAGTGTCAACAGCAGGAATCTGTGAGGATTAAATGGTGCCTGTAAAGGGAATGAAAATGAGCATGAGCAGCAGGTGTTAACTAACAATGAGGTGATTGAGAGTGTGTTAGGCTTTGACTGGGTGTGTGCAAAGGAGCTGGTGTGTCCCTCATTCTCTGGGACTGGTATACCATGAAACTGGAGTAATATTGCCATCTATAATGTGCCCTAACATTGTTATGGAGGGTTGTTGCTAACAGCGCTAATAGCACTGAATTTGTGAAGTGATTATGTCTAATGGGTTGCTGTTGGCTAGCATGTCCTGTAATTAGCTTGATAGCTAATGTATGCGTCTTTGAGATCTATACAGTAGATTTGCACAACTGAGCGCACCTGTGCCGTTGCTGTCTTCCAAAGGTCCAGGACTGTAGAGTGTAGCAATATAAATACCAATAATTTGGCCATCAATACTGAGAAGAGCAGAGGTGTCAATTCCAGGTTCAGAAAGTAAAAGTCCTCACCAGGATTTTGCTCAAGCTTGCTAGATTTTCTAATTAGTGCAATCCAGGTAAAATTAGTGGAATCAACACAATCCAGGAAGCCTGAGCAAAATCCTGGTGAGGACTTTTACTTTCTGAACCTGGAATTGACACCTCTGGAGAAGAGTAATCGGGACACTACCTTGGTTAGCAGGGAAAATGTATTAATTTAAGATACATTATATAAATACTGCAATATGTGTAGACATAATAAGGATACTAACTCGTAATGCAAACAAGGAATGTCTGAATCGTTGGGCTCAACAAAGTCAGACTGTCTGAACAAGTAATGGGGAATCCTCTTTATGTCACACTGCAGGTTCAAAGAAGTGTACATGCAATGTGACCGATAGACAGTGACACAGTCTGGCTTTCTTTGACCTGGTGGACTGGATTTCCAAACCTAGCATGATGAGAAAGTCAGAGAGGCCTTTGCAGGTAGACCTTTCAGAAGCAGGAATCTTGGTTTCTGGGGTTCTGTATGCTGTTCTCATCGCTGGATACATGATTAAACTTCAGTCTCAACACAAAAGGGTGGCTTTGCTTGATCACAATTATAGGGGCAGGAGGTGAAGACCATAGCAATCTAAAAGTTCTGTTGGTGGAATAAGATATCTATCTTCACTACAAGAGATACTGTTGCGCTTGATTCCACTTTCACCTTAGCGCAGCATGTTCGTTGATGCAAGAGAAAAACATTACCAGTCTTGTCTTTAACCTTTTATTATAAGCAAGTAAAAATACAGAGATCTCTGGAGAGAGA
Source organism: Brachyhypopomus gauderio (assembly GCF_052324685.1). NCBI lineage: Eukaryota > Metazoa > Chordata > Actinopteri > Gymnotiformes > Hypopomidae > Brachyhypopomus > Brachyhypopomus gauderio. The sequence goes on from NC_135213.1 coordinate 16,960,884, forward strand.
GTATGCAAAACCCTATCTACTCTACCCTATAGCATTGTGCGCAGGTCTCTCTAACTCAGACACTTTTCCTCCTGTCCTATATAGTGTGGTCTGGGTATAAGCCCCCACCTTTGCTACTCAGCGATGGAGTCTCCCTATGTCTGATAACTTGTCTGCCTATTGCTCAAAAACTGTTTTTGCATGTTCTCCAAAAGTTGTTTGTCTAACACTTTCAGAATTAGATGAGCCCATCTTAGTTCCCTAAATCCTACAACATGTTTTGACAAATTAGCGATCACAAAGGTGAAAGAGGCCCCACATCTTGGGGTTGTAATCCACTTAACTTTCACTACTTGGGGTTGCACCTAAGTTACAGACGTCAAACACAACATACATTTCTTCTCTAGAAGTGAAAGCGATGTTTTCACTTCTTGGTTTGCAAATGTCAAGTGGACCTACAGAGGCTATTTTGAAGCTTTCTCTTTTTTAGCTAACTTTCTCCTGCACGTACTTAAAAAGGGCAGACAAGCATATTCTCAGATACTTTTGATAAAAAGTAATTTGATTAACACTGTAATGTAGACAAAATATAAAGGGATTACAATATTGATCTTAAGCAGTATGATTAACTGTAATGCTAATGTATTTTAAATATAATTTCCAACAATTCCCCCTTTTGATATCTTAAGATATCACAACTTGGTTTCTTCCAAAACTACCCTCTCATCTTCTGACTCCAACAATGACATCATACCCTATCATCCTTGTGGTTCCTTTCAGTCTTTCTGCTGATGAAACGTTCCACTAAGCTTCTTATGCATGGAATACAACAACATCCTCATATAATCACAATACTCAAAATGCAGCAATGGATGTTAATGCTGTCATAAGAACTTTATGCTTGCAAGATGGCCGTTCCAGCCGGCCAGTACTATAATTATCAACCCCTAAAGCTTTATGTGAAACTCTCCAAGCAAACTCAATTTTACAGTTACTATTAAGACAATAATGGCCTCGACCCACCATGGACCCACATACACAGGGGGCAGTCCCCTGGAAGGTCCTGGTGACCCAAACAGTGTATGGCCAACATGCTGTTGAGTTATAATAATCACACTGCTGCTAGTTTTAATGATAATGCAAAAACATGTAGTCAAATAAACAATGTTAAATAAGGCCTGTAAAACAAAATTAGATAATATTACCAAAAATCCAAATACATCACAAAACTTTTACTTAATCTCTGCCAGCGTCCTCTATTCTTCTTGGAGGTGAGATTATCTTCTTATCCCACGTAGGAGGTCAGGGTGGACTACCTGATTGTCGAACCTCCGCTCTCGGGTAACTTATTCTGACCCGTTGTTTGAGAGCTCCGTATCTCGGCGCGCTGGTTCTGATGCTCAGCACCGGCTGAGGTGGTACCACGTTTCTCCTTTGCCCTTCAGTCGGACGGAGTGTGATGTTCTCTTTAGTGACCTTGAATGGACTGGTCCACCTGGGCTCTGACCACTTTCTTTTGATGACCTTGAGCAGGACCCATTTAGTGACAGGCAAGTCTGCTCATTAGTTGGTTCTGACTCCTCTCCTTGTACCTGGACAGAATAAGCTTCACATATTGCTTTTTAGTGCATTGTAACCTTCTTTGTACAACCCCGAGTACATCTGTCAGGTTTCGCAAGCGCGTTGGGGGACCCCCGAAAACTTCTCACTGTCATGCGCTCAAACGGCATGAATCCTGTAACAAAATTCACTAAACATCTTCTGGCCAACAATACAAATACATTTGTGCACATACCTTTACCTTTATCCTTACCATTTATAATTTCCAATTTAGCCTGAGATTGAGAATGATAAACCAACCCATATTTGTGTCTCAAACCCAAATTTTGTTCCACAAATTTTAGCTCCTAGCTAGTGAAGTGCATCCCATTATCTGAGCACACTTAATTTAGTAAACAATGGTGCAGTATCCAGGAATTTTATCAACATTTTGCAGACTGACTTAGAGTCCTCTGCCCTGGTGGGAAATGCTTCTACCCAACCTGAGAATTTATCCACAACCGCTAACAAATACCTTAGTCCTTGTATTGGTATTAACATGTCCATGTAGTCAATCTGAATTTCTTCTCCTACATACATTGCATATATTTATACTCTTTATTTCTCTTGTATATCTGAATCTTACATATGTGTAGTTCCTTACACTTTTCTCTGCTGCTGTAACAATGCAAATTTCCTCACTATCTTATCTTAGCTCCTGTGGTCCAGGGAGCCTACTTAGACCTGGTCTTAAAGCATGACAGCTGTTTGGCACATTTCAAATATCACATTACTCTGTCCAGTCTGCTATTATGTCAGTATAGGTGCCATCAGTAACTAAAATGTTCCTTCATGTATTTGTACCCACGTGCTACCCTGTGTGCCTCAGTTCACACTGGTTTGATCAATAGACTCTGTACCCCGTTTGGTCCTTCCCAGACTTCCTTACTTCCTTATCTCTTACCATCTTTGTTCAACAATGCTATTTTATTTTATTTAATTAATTAATTAATTAATTAATTTTTTCTCTGGGGTAGATTTTTCCTGTAGTTTAAGTAGCTCTGGGCCCTGTGGTAGAAGATATCACTCCTGGTCTGCCCTGCAAACCATCTGATGGGCTCCTGTGACATAGCCTGCTTGCCTCTGTCTCTCAGCTCGCCCCCCTTTTGATATCCTGTAACTGTGTGTGTGCGACTTCTGCTTCATGCTGTGTGCTGTCTAACAGGAAGTTGAGGTGTATCAGCAACTTCCTCTTCCCCCTTATTCTGAAACCCACTCCGATCCTGCAGGAGTGTGTTTCAGACACATCTAAGAAAAATGGTAGGTTATAATCATCAACTGCCTAAGTCCACGGCCTGTGCCAATACCTGTTTTAGTTTAATGAATTGTCTTTCTCTGTAATGGGGAAATACTAGTCAAATGAAGTTGTTTTAATAAACTAGGTATTACAAGATTTAAATTAGCTCACCCTCAGAATGTTAGTTGTTACCGATGCCTTGCTGTACTCTATAAAAAAAGATTTTTGACATTGTAAATATAATTAAGTTTTTTTTAAGTACTATCTAAAGGAATAATCTAGTAAGAATCTCACAGAAAATTACATGCAATACTTGGTGTTTCTCTGTAATAGTTTGTCTTCAAATACATTTGTATATTTTAGTCTAAATAGCAAAGTAAAATTTACAATGCTTCTGTAATTTTTCTTTTTGTGAGAAGCTAAACTGAAAACAGCAAGTAAAAGGTCACTTGCAGGATCCACGCATGCGCAGTGATATCAGCAAGTCAAACGTTTTTCAGCGGAGTGCAGCTGAGATTTTGATACTGTTGCTGCACTAAAAGAAGCAATTTTTTCTTGCTTCACAAAATGTTGCACAATGCTTTGTAACATTTTAATGCTGGTTTTATATCAGAAATTAATACTGTTAATAAAAATATTTATCAGTTAAACATTACTAAAGAACTTCAAAAATTACTACTATTACGTAAATAATAAAAGCCATGGGAGAATGTGGTGCTACACTGTTGTAGTAAAATCTACTAAAGTACACCGAGTAAAATCTAATTGCATATATTGTGTTGCAAAGTAACATTTACTGAAACATTTTGTAGTTAAATACACTGAAAATTATGAGTACATATTACTTGAATATATGCTTTGTTAAATTTACTTGCTGTTTCTACATGGAAAAACTTTCCTAAGTTTTTTTTTTTTTTTGTAAACCATACTCCAAATTTTTCAGTGTACTGGCTCTCCTTGTCATGGTTCCCTACTCCTTCCCCATGTGACCAGGGTGTGAAGCTAACGAGATGTGTGGAGTGGCTGAATCTCCCATCATATACCAGCACTGCTGGGCATGTCTTAGCTTTACAGGGGTCGCCGCACCCTTAGGCCTCACAGACCCCTAGTTTCAATTTCCCATACTTGATCCTGTAGCTGTTCCTCAAATTCCTCCCATGAATTGGATCCCTTCCTATGTCATACAACAATATAACATGAAGTGGGTCGGGTGGTGGGACAAAGATTAAATCAAAGTGATCCGGCTTCAAGGTCATGAACTGGGAGTGGACGCCCCTCGCGGATCATGAGTGAGGCTTCAGGAAACCTCTGTAGATAGCAACCGTGGAGGGCAGTCTGTGGACATCAGGTGCATCAGGTGTCTGCTGTCTGTGAACAGTGCATTTGTAATGTCTCTTCCACACAGGTTAACAGGTGCAGTGTTTGAACCTGTGTTTAATGGCCTGCTGGCCGCAATGTACAGTCATTAGAACAGCTTTGTGCAGACTTTGATATTCTCCAGCCAGAAATGATAGTCTTTGAGTACCGCCAGTGAGGGACAACATAGGGTTTGCCGTGGTTTTGCTGTCCGGATTCTCATCAGGGCCCCGCCATTGCCCTGGTGCTGCTGAAGGGTTGGTGCTGGACCTCTGACCTCTGGCCCTCCTTCATCCTACGGTTTGTGGGGACTCTCTTTCGCCCAATGACTCTCCTGAACAGAAAGAGAACATCCACCCCACCTGCCACAACGAAGTTGCCAGGATCACTGTGACCATCCCCTTCCTCTAAAATTTAGGTTAAACCCAAACTGTGGATACTACTTCATAAAATAATACACTTAGGGGACATATTGAGGTCTCTGGGGCGGACCCCCGCTCTGAGGACTGTTGTAGAGCAACAACATGCTCAGAGACATTTCATCTCTGCCCAGCTTCAAGAAGAGTCTCAAAACCTTCCTGTTTAAATCTGCTTTTAATTAAGAAACTCCAACTCTGTTCTAAATGCCATCTTATTTACTTTATTGCATTATTTTTCCATTATTTCACAATTTGTCACTTTATTACATTCTTTTATTGTTTTCCATGTTTAATTTCTTTTAACATTCTTTTCCCTTTCTCTTTACTTCCTTTTAATGTTTTCTTTTTTTTTATTATTATTATTTATCCTGTAAAACACTGAGTTGCATGTATGTATGAAAGGTGCTATACAAATACAGATTATTATTATTATTATCATTATTATTATTGTTGTTATTATTATTAAACATTTCCCAGTCACTTTAACTGGCGTCAGGTTCCCCATATTGAACTGACAACATACAGACCCATTCCAAAAATTTGAAAAACATGGAAATGTTGATCAATATCCAAAAAAGGTACTTTCATGGATTATGTATTCAGGGCCCGCAGTGTAAACAATTTCAAGTATTTATTTTTATTATTTTTATTTGTTATTATTATTATTACTACCACTCCTCTAAGTCTCCCAGAGCCAAGCTCTTTCCTGCTGTCAGCTTATCCAGTTTAACTAGCCAAATGCCTCCTCCCTCACTGAGAGGGGGAAGTTGGTCAGACAGGGCAGTGAAGTCAGTCAATGGCAGAGACTAATATTCACCAAGGCCAGTGGGCCTGTGCACAAATGGCATGTTTAAAACTCCCTGTAATTTTGACTCACTTTTCCTAGATCTAGTGCCCTGGTACGGGCCTACAGACTCATCCAACTCACAACACTCTGGGGCTAAATGCTGGGGTGAGAGAAGCTGTTTTGTGACATTACGTCATTCTTCTCTGGCTTCTATCAGTTCCTCTACTAGGGAGACACTTCCTGACTTCAAACCATCGCCCCCACTGTTTCTCCCTCTGACCTGTTATCTTCACTCTCTTCACTTACCCCCACGTGTGCGCTCTCAACATCTGACTCCACCCAAGTCCCTTTTAATTTGCAGTTAATCCTTACCGCGCGACCTGACTTACTTTTATTGTCTATTTCCCTTTTTCTTGCTCCCTTAACTCCCTTCTTGGTCTTTCCTAGTTTAAATACTTTAACAGGACTAGCACGCTTCTCTACCTCTGCTCGCCTGCCTGTCTTCTGTGTGCAGCGTGTTCTAATGTTGTTCACCACTTCCTCTCTGTCAGTCTCTTCAGAGTACTCAGATTTCCTGATCTGGCTTCCTGTGAACTGTCGCAGTTCTCCCCCCCTCTCTCATCTTGTCGAATGGCTCAATTTGCATTGGTTTTTACACTCTTTATTGGGGGTTTTAACTATTTGCAGGGTTCCTGTTTTTACATTAACCACTGCATAGATTCCTTTTGTAGTGTTGGTGGTACTCTCCTGTGAGGGTGGCATATTTTTCTTACTATCCGCTATCTTCCTGGCCTGTTCCCCGATAGCCCAAGCCAACAACACTTATATTTTGCATCGCAATGCTAGTTCTCTTTCACAATTGATCATTTGTTGCTCTTTCAGTTGTTCTAATTTGCAGAGAGACTGTGATGATTTATGGTCAATGATGTCACCTCAAGACACACGGTCGTCACCTGCCTTCCTGCCTTGGACACCCATACTGTGACGATGGGTGCGGCGAGAAGGACGAGACACAGAATCCTCCAGTTTCAGCAAACGTCACTTTACTGATATATATAGTGTTGCGCAATCAGCGCACGAGAAACACGTACATAGTACACAAAACGTGTAGACTCAGACAACGACGAGCACAGGACACTGCGCGAGCGCACATTAAATAGACAAACCACATTAACCCCATGTGATTTACGAGATGATTCACAGGTGAGACGGATTATCACATGACATAACCATAACCACGGAATATCCACAGACGCAGACGATGCACGTAGACTACGTAAACACACGCCCAAAAGGGAGGGGCCGGGGTCCTCAACGTGACAGACGCCCCCTCCAAGGGCACTACCCGTCCCGGGGTGCCAACAGGACCGAGTGCCCCGAACCCACGACGATGGGCGGATCCGACGCGCTCAGTCCTGCGTCTGGGAGGTGACTGCCCTTGGCGAAGCGTCCATCACGAATCGCCTAGCACACCCTCCCTGGGAAGACGGGGGGAAAAACGTTAAACACATTAAACGGCACGTTCACAAACACACACACAGGCACGTTCACACACAGTGGCACAAGAGGGAAAAACGGGTTTGGTACACACAGGGGAAGACTGACAAACACTGGCACAGACAAACACATAACAGGCGCCAGGCTTCGCGCCAGGAGGAGAGCGAGCAGAGGAGAGAGGTCCGGAGCTGCTGGTGCTGCAGGCGCTGCGGTAGGCGGTGCTCCTCCTGCCTTTGCTGCGGACTCTCCGCCAGGTGCAGCGCGGCGGGCGGACGTGCCAGGGGCAGCGCGGCGGGCTGACGTGCCAGGGGCAGCGCGGCGGGCTGACGTGCCAGGGGCAGCGCGGCGGGCTGACGTGCCAGGGGCAGCGCGGCGGGCTGACGTGCCTGGTGCGTCGCGGCGGGCTGACGTGCCTGGTGCGTCGCGGCTGACGGACTGACCGAACGGGCCGTGTGAGCGGTCCCCCTCGATCTCCATTTCTTCCTCCTCCTCTCCTCCCCTACTCCACTCCATGGGCTGCTCCGGGCTGCCACCCCGGGAGCAGTCCATAGCACTGTCTCTGGAGCGAGCGGAAGAGGGCGTCCGCTTCCCTCTTACGGTCTCCGCAGACCTCTCTGAGGGGGGAGGGCTCTCTTCCTCCGTAGTGTAGGAGCCCTCCTCCTCCTCACCCTTCTCTGCGGTGCGAGAGGAGCACACGGGCGGAGGGAGGTAATCCTCGTCCTCTGATTCTTCCTCCGACTCCGCCTCCTCCCTACCGTAGTCCACGGTAGAGGCGGAGTCCTCTGACGGAGGGTATTCCTCTCCGTCCCCTCCACCGTAGTCCACTGTGGAGGCGAAGTCCTCAGGCGGAGGGTAGACCTCTTCCTCCGAGTCCTCTGCCCCAAACTCCTCCTCTGGGGTAGACGCGGTGGCGCCGACCACACATGAGCCTACCCTCAGAGGCGAGAGGGCGCGGGACGGAGGGGGGTCTCGCCTCATCCTCCATGTCCTGGCCGCGCCCTCGCGGATCATCTCCGCCAGCTCGGGGTTGTCGCGCTCGCAGTCCCGAGCCGCAGCCAGCTGGAAGGCACACGCCGGGTCCGTCTCCATCTCCTCTAACGTCGGCGTGGCTTCATGGCGCGGAGGGGAGGGAGAGGCACGGTGATGCCGTTTGCAGGGCTTTTTGCCCTTCTTCGGCTTGGTCTTGTAGCCTGGCATGTTAGGGTGTCTCTGGTCGGCTCGTCGTTCTGTGACGATGGGTGCGGCGAGAAGGACGAGACACAGAATCCTCCAGTTTCAGCAAACGTCACTTTACTGATATATATAGTGTTGCGCAATCAGCGCACGAGAAACACGTACATAGTACACAAAACGTGTAGACTCAGACAACGACGAGCACAGGACACTGCGCGAGCGCACATTAAATAGACAAACCACATTAACCCCATGTGATTTACGAGATGATTCACAGGTGAGACGGATTATCACATGACATAACCATAACCACGGAATATCCACAGACGCAGACGATGCACGTAGACTACGTAAACACACGCCCAAAAGGGAGGGGCCGGGGTCCTCAACGTGACACATACATCTAAGTCAGCATAACAGCCAGCCCTTATTTAGTTCCACTTCTTACAATTTTCTTCAATAGCATAAATTACTTTACTGGTCATATTCATCTGTTTCTCTAAAGTATTTCATTCCCATGAACCAACATTCCATTCTACATCAAACTGTTTGTATGACTTCTGCATTTCCTCACCATGTTGATAAAAAACAGATACTCACTTGAAATTGTCTTCAACCTTACTTACTAGACTGAGGGTTCTGTTGACACCGTAAGGTTTACCACCCTCAATCAATTCAGGTTCCTTGTCCGGCTTTTTGCTTGTCCAATTTGGGTATTTATGGATTCCTCCGGTCCAAAGGTCTACCAAAACCTAGCGCGCGGGGACTTTAACCCCTGCATATCCGTTCGCCCCGTCAGACGAACGGTTCGGCTCGCCACACCACGGAAACAAAACCACTTATTATGCCGGTAGGGACTCTAACCCTTTTTCCATAGGGACTCTAACCCTATATTTTCCTTTTTGGGACTGAAATCCTTTTCCTTTTAGGGACTAAAACCCTATTCCTTAGGGACTGAAACCCTATTCCTTAGGGACTGAAACCCTTTTTCCTTAGTTAAAAAAAATTATTTATTTATTTATTTTATTTTATTTATTTTTTTTAAACCAAAGACTGGATTTAATTTGGTATCGCCCAAGTGCCATTAGTTCATCACAATTTAGTTATGCACAATTTGCAGAAATTTGTTGTAACAGGTTTTCTGCTTACCCCTAGTTTTTGTGCCGGCACGGATGAACTAACAGCCTTTAGACGAACAATTCCAAAACGTCTCGCATCACGTCGGGGTCACCAAAAATGTTGCGCTTGATTCCACTTTCACCTTAGCGCAGCATGTTCGTTGATGCAAGAGAAAAACATTACCAGTCTTGTCTTTAACCTTTTATTATAAGCAAGTAAAAATACAGAGATCTCTGGAGAGAGAGTATGCAAAACCCTATCTACTCTACCCTATAGCATTGTGCGCAGGTCTCTCTAACTCAGACACTTTTCCTCCTGTCCTATATAGTGTGGTCTGGGTATAAGCCCCCACCTTTGCTACTCAGCAATGGAGTCTCCCTATGTCTGATAACTTGTCTGCCTATTGCTCAAAAACTGTTTTTGCATGTTCTCCAAAAGTTGTTTGTCTAACACTTTCAGAATTAGATGAGCCCATCTTAGTTCCCTAAATCCTACAACATGTTTTGACAAATTAGCGATCACAAAGGTGAAAGAGGCCCCACATCTTGGGGTTGTAATCCACTTAACTTTCACTACTTGGGGTTGCACCTAAGTTACAGACGTCAAACACAACATACATTTCTTCCCTAGAAGTGAAAGCGATGTTTTCACTTCTTGGTTTGCAAATGTCAAGTGGACCTACAGAGGCTATTTTGAAGCTTTCTCTTTTTTAGCTAACTTTCTCCTGCACGTACTTAAAAAGGGCAGACAAGCATATTCTCAGATACTTTTGATAAAAAGTAATTTGATTAACACTGTAATGTAGACAAAATATAAAGGGATTACAATATTGATCTTAAGCAGTATGATTAACTGTAATGCTAATGTATTTTAAATATAATTTCCAACAATACAGTGCCTAGTCCACAAGGCGCTATGTTCTGTTTTGGAAGAAAATCTGTTGGAGGGTTCCAGTCTTTATAACCCATCTGCCCATCTGAGGAGGACAGAGCTGTGTGTTGGAGCTGGACCTTCAATCTCCGCAGTGTTTGTCCCCTCCAGCTCATCCCACTCAGCATCATCCAGACCCAGGCAGCAGAAACACTGCCCTCCTTCATACACTCATCTTGGTTTACACCAGAGGTGCCCATTACATCGATCGCGAAGGAATGTGTGTAGAAGATCGCGAAGGAATGTGGGTAGATCGCATGACATTAAAAAGTAGTGGATGAATGACAGGCTATCGTCCATCTGCACTGACGGTTGTGTATATACACCGCCCCGGTAACAATTTACGTTCGACCCCCCCCCCCCCCCCCCCCGTCAACAAATTATGTTCACCACCCCCCACCCCTACATTTGAGGCGAGGTAGATCTTTCAGACTTGGTCATCTTATAGCTCGCAAGCTGAAAGTAGCTCGCAAGCTGAAAACTTGTGGGCACCCCTGGTTTACACGGACGTCATTATACACCAGAATCACAGTTATGCTTTAACACAGTCATTATTAATCATGTTCTTGAGCTTGAAGTTTAGAAATTTGTGTCAGAATGACTGAAAATATAAACATTTAGCCATGCTTTCAATGTTTGATGTTGTATGTTTTGTTTAAGACTTTAAATAAATGTTTAAACATATTGTAAATGTGTGTTTGTGTGTGTAGGAGTCTCAGCAAGTCAGTGATTCCAATAAGGCTGCTGACAGTCCAGACGAGGGTGGTGGGGAGAATGGTGAGCAAGTAGAGCTCCCATCTGACTGGGTGACCTTAGTGAAGGACTGGGCTGAGGTCATGATCTGCGCACAGAACACGACCGGTCGTATGATGGTGAGTGCCAACTAATAACATGACAATGGCATGTGTGGTAATTCAGGCAAGCTTATCTCTGTTGAGCATGTGGATTAATGTCTGTAGCTGTTCTGAGCAAAAGTGTAGTGAGCGCCTGTAATTCTGTTGCTCTACTGAAAGCATGTAGTAGCTCTACTGAATGTCTTGCTCTGTAGCTCTTTTTGGTGCATGTGCTAATGTCTGCAGCTCTACTGAGTGCATGCAGTAAACCACATTCATCTCAGTCTCTGGCTCATTGCCACCACTGTTTAATAAGGTGATATGGGAATCATATGGTGTATTAGGTAACAGACAAGTAATAGAGACAGCAGACAGAGCAGAATGGGCTAAACTCCACTCCCTCAGTGGTGATAAGGGAGCCTGTCTCTCCTGTTACATGCTTATACTTCTGAACCCTACGGAGCCCTGAGAACTTGGCTCAACACACTGTTCACGTTGATATCTCTTAAATGGGATATCTCTTGCTTAGAAAGGAGGTTCATGTTTAAATGAGTCAGAGCTCATAGTGAATTAATGTCCATCATTTTTCCGGATCAGGTGTACCATTCCACGTGACCCTGGCCATTATCCAGCTAGACGTTGAAGGGTGTGTGAAGAAAAAAAAAGTGTGATAAAATTATTTATCTTATAATATGATCCATCCATGTCTACTGATACAACACTGACTCTTACATATTTAATATAAATGACAGAAATGCACCTTTTTGTAATGATTTTATGTATGCAGGTTTGTAACATACCCAGTCCACCAGCTCTAACAGCTAATTTAGGATTGACATCTGGCAGTGGGCCACAACATTTTATATGCTCACTAGGAAATGTGCACGGCCAATAGAAAAGGAGATGGCTGCAGTTGTGATTGTAAGCTGGATGGGTTGGTTGTGTTCTCCAAGCACTATATGTGTTGCTTTTATTTAAAGTTAGAGACTTTGTGCAGCTACAGTTGTGGAGTCTGCTGGTCAAGGTATCATATTAACTATTTTATTATGCCTATAATTATAATGCCTATGCCTTTATGCCTGTGTGCATTTCAGTGTGACTCTGTGTGAAAACTATCTATGCCCCTGCCATGCTACCCATTGTTACAAGGTCTTGAGCTAATGGTTCACTCGAAGCTGAAAAGATTAACACCTCATGATTCATGATTGTTTGTCTTTGAGAAATACATGCGCAAAACAAGCCAGCTGGGTTGTAAACATGCTAACCTAAGCTAGGCTAAGCTAAGATACGCTAAGCTCTCCAGAACAAACGCGATTGACTCTGTTTGGCCAAACTGAAACAGTCGTGGATTTGTTGTTAGTTGATTTTTGGATTGCATATACTTTTGGATATCATAGAAAAGAAAAACCTTACTACCGAACCAACAACCGAAAACAGACAATATCTGACCACAAACCCATAAACCACAAAATACATACAAGAAGTGTCATAGAAATTCTCCGTCACAACAACCAGGCTCTCTGTAAGAATAGTTACGAGTGCTCAGAGAGTGTCAGTGAAAGCAACACGCACATGCCAATTGGTTACTTCACCAAAGCACTCTAGTTTATTGAACATTTTGCCAGTCCTTACAGTGGGGAGAACAAGTGTTTGATACACTGCTGATTTTTCTGGTTTTCCCACTTGCAAAGCATGTAGAAGACTGTAATTTTTATCATAGGTACTCTTCAACTGTGAGTGATGGAATCTAAAACAAAAATCCAGAAAAATACATTGTATGATTTTTAAATAATTAATTTCCATTTTATTGTGTGAAATAAGTATTTTCAGTTCCACAGTTGAGGAGTACCTATGATAAAAATTACAGTCTTCTACATGCTTTGCAAGTGGGAAAACCTGAAAAATCAGCAGTGTATCAAATACTTGTTCTCCCCACTGTATATATGTTTGAGAGACTAGTCATGTACACAAATAAACATACCATTCAAAGTCAAATGTATTTATATAGCGCTTTTCACAACACATGTTGTCACAAAGCAGCTTTTTTCGTATGGGTCCAGATCCCTAAATGAGCAAGCCAAAGGCGACAGTGGCAAGGAAAAACTCCCTATGATGGTAGGGATTAGGAAGAAAACTTGGGAGGACCAAGACTCAAAAGGGAACCCATCCTCCATTGGGCGGCCCATTAGCACAAGTCCGTGGTGCACAGAATCGTTCTACAGATAAAGTTAAGGTCCTTGTTCCCTAGCCAAGCAGTCACAGTCCCTTCGGTGTAGATGGTGAGCCTCAGGTAGGAGCTAGCATCAGCACGACGTCTTGTGGCAATGGCATATCCAACCCCGGCATCAGTACATCAACCGGCAAGCCAGACCATCTCATAGGTGCTTGTAGGTGCTTGTATGCAATCGTCTTGGGTGGAAGCATGCAAAATATAGACAATAAAGACTGAGCATGTGGACATCAATTTAAACCATCATTAAAGGGAGGGGTTCGGAGGTGACCACAGTCATGAGGGCTCACTGAGATATTACGTAAATGGAAAAAGGCAGCCTTAGTGACATTGCATATATGTGTGTCAAATGAAAGATCAGAATCAACTGTCAGTAACTGTCAGAGCGGGAGATGTAGGAGACGGAATCCCCCGCGGATGTCTTAAGGTGGCAGACCCAAGCGCCTTGTCCGTGCACTGAACAATAGTACACACGCGAGAAAACAAAGTCACGTCGCCCTGTATTTTCAGTGCCGACGCCGAAGGAGAACTTAAAGTAATCGTGGAGAAACTCTACACGTATAACGGGAGAACTGAAAATAATCGCGGAAATACTCAACGTGTATAACAGGGGAGAACTGAAAACAATCGCGGAAATACTCAATGCGTAAAGAACAAGCAGAAAACCAAAGAGAAACAAAGGACGCCAGGGGAAGTAGCTGGCTGGCTGGCAAACGCTGCGAAGAACAAAAAACCCTTCCCAAAAACCAAAACCAAACGGACAGGAAGAATAACAGCGGGAGGAAAACTTGAGAGAGGCCAGTGAGCGGCGCAGGAGGTAAGTACTCGAACAGACGGAGTAATAAACAAAATAACTGAAATAAGCAAGAGGCAGGGTGGTGAAACACCGAGAACAGACAGTAGCAAAAAGGGCTGGAGGTTGACGACATAAAGCAGACAACTCAGCGGTGAGGCACTGCGTCTGTCGTCCTTATAAACCCAGGATGACAGGTGCATGCCATCACCGCTGATTAGCCTGAGGTCTGGCTCGTGGGCTCCTCCTGGTGGCGACTGGAGGACCCGCCCTAGGGCCAGCCCTGACAGTAACACCCAAGCTTTTTGATTTAGATTTAGGTGTTAATGAAAAACCATCTAGGGTAAGGGGAATATCAGCCCAATTACGTCTAGCAGCTTTAGGCCCAAGAATCAGCACCTCAGTCGGAGTTTAATTGAAGAAAATTAGACGCCATCCAGTTTTTAATGTCCTGGACGCAGTTCTCAATCTTGAGAGTAGTAGTTCTGTCACTTATCCATGTTGTGGAAACAAAAGCTTATAACCTGACTTTAAATTCATCAATTGGTTTTAGAAATGACTCATATGAAAGCTGAAACCCTCCCAAATGAGATTTAATTTACAAAAATAAATTTGCTTTACTGTAGAAATATCGATCATTTAACGAACACAGAAAGGTCAGGACAAGACAAAAGTTTTGTCGCCCACAGAAAGTAAGGTGAAAATCAAACAAATAATTCACTTCATATACAAATATATGCTTCATAACACTGGTGAATGACGTTGTGGTGGTATTGGAGCCATATTTAATATTTTGTGTGACTTCCACGAGCTTGAAGGACCGCATCCATGCGGTTCGACAATGATTCATACAATTTATTGATGAAGTCATCAGGAATAGCAAAGAATGCAGTCTTACATGCCTCCCAGTGTTCATCAAAATGATTTGGTTTTGTCTTCCAAGCTTCCTCTTTCATCCTACCCCAAACATGCTCAATGATGTTCATGTCTGGTGACTGGGCTGGCCAGTCCTGGAGCACCTTGATCATCTTCGCCTTGAGGAACTTTGATGTATGAGATGGAGCACCATCCTGCTGCAGGATTTGACCCCTTTTATGATTGGGAATGCAAGATGTAGCTAATACTTCTTGATATTTTGGGCTATTGATATTGCCTTCCACCTTGCAAATATTTCACACACCCCTATTCTGAATGTAACCCCAGACCATGATCTTTCCACCACCAAACTTGACTGTTTTCTGGGTGAATCTTGGATCCATACTGAAGATTCATCTGAGAAATCCACCTTCTGCCACTTTTCCAGCGTTCATCCGTTTAGCAGGCTGTGGGCCTTGGAAAATGCCACATGGTTTTTTACCTGCCTTTTGTTTAGTGCTGGATTCTGGGCACTGATTGGACCATGGAGGCCATTTCGTGACAGAATCCTACAAACTGTTCTAGTTCACGCAGGGACTTGATGTGACCAGGCCTGGTGGAGCTCTGCTGCAGTGGAAGAGGGCTTTGGATTTTCTAACCAACAAACGTTCCTCCCGAGCAGTCTGCCGGACCTGGGCTTGTAAAAAACATCTCCAGTCTCTTCAAATCTTTTTTTAATTTTTTGCACTTGACGCTGAGACATATTAAAAGGTGCCAGCCACCTCTGCAGAAGATTTGGTTTTCAGCGTCTTGATAATCAAGGCTTTGGTCGCAGGATGGATTTTTGGCATGTTGTCAGAGGTCAAGTTGCAGTGCAAGTGAAGGTCTGGGGTGCTGGAGTTCTTTTTATACACACCCATTAATTAACCAATCAATTAGTGAGCACAGGTGAGGCTGTAACTGGGATTGGATGCATTATATGACAAGGCGACAAAAGTTTTGTCTTGCCAAAATCTGATCTTTCTGTGTTCATTAAATTATCAATATTTCTGCAGTGAAGCAAATTTATTTTCGTAAATTAAATCTCATTTGGGAGGGTTTCAGCTTTCATAGGAGTCATTTCTAAAACCAATCGATGAATTTAAAGTCAGGTTATCAAATCAAATATATTTGTATAGCGCTTTTCACAACAAATGTCACAAAGCGCTTTACAGGACTTACAAGGTTAACAATACTATGGGTCCAAATCCCTAATGAGCAAGCCAAAGGCAACAGTGACAAGGAAAAACTCCCTAGATGGTGGGGAATAGCAAGAAACCTTGGGAGGACCAAGATTCAAAAGGGAACCCATCCTCCATTGGGCGGCCCGTTAACACACAAATTACACAAAAACAAATTATATATACAGACGAATACTCAAGTTACAAACAAATCACACAATCAGGCTAAGTATAAGATTGTAACAGATTTGGCTGAGCAGGTGGGACGCATATGCAGCTTTTAAGTGGTTTAATATAAATGACCAACACAAAAATAACACAACTCATACAAAGAACAAAGGTGACATGAAAACTAACACAAAAGAAGCAAGAATCCCAAAAGTCATAGACACAAACCAATACTCACAACTTACACCGTACAACTTACAATAACCGACAACAACAGAGACCAAACACAGGACTTAAATACACTGACTAAACAAGGAACCCAACAAGACACACCTGAAAACAATAATGAGGGGCGGAGAACAAGGCAGGGGTGTGAAAAAACAGAGACAACTAGGAATTTCAAAATAAAAGACACTCAAACACAGAGAACAAAACAAAAGACATAACTGACAGGGGGAGGCAGGACCATGTGACCGAACCCCCCTCCAAGCCGCGCAACGGAAACCAAACAAAAAAAAAACCCAACATCAAGCACAGACAGGAGGAACCAAACCGAGAGCAGGAGACGAAAGACACGCAGGCAACTGGGGCGAAGGCACTGAGGAGAACACACCAGAAACAGAGGACCTAGGGGCAAAAAAAGAAGGCACAGAGGACAAAGGGCCAGGGGACACAAACACAGGAGCGGAAACAGGCTAAGGGGGACAGGCAAACGGGACCTCGGGAGACTGGACAGGGCTAGGATGTGCAACAGACACTGGGGAAGAAGGATCAGAACGGGGAACAGGGAACGAGGCAGAGACAGAGGCAAATATACTCAAGACTACAGACACATGGACAGGAACAAAATGGGTGACAACTCTAGGAACAGACACGGGCACAGGGACAGAAACAACAACTGCAGAGACAGAAACGGGCACATGAACCACAACGGTATCATGCACAGAGACAGGGAACAGAACAAAACCAGGCACAGAACAGGGCAAAAATGGGGACACAGGCACAGACAGGAAACCAACACTAGGGGGAGCAAAAACAATGTCAACATCGGGCCCACAGGCGGGCGGAACAGGCGCCGTAGTCGCAGGCTGCGGGTCTGGGGAACACAGGATTGCCCCTGCACCACCCATCAGTCCACTCATCCTCCCCTTATCGTCAATGGGGTTGGACAGAGGAGACGTGAGGACCTGACGCACAGACTCCCAGCGCCCCCCCAAAAAAGTCTTGGGATGGTCCACCACGCTGGCGGTGTAGACTTCTCCAAGAGGGGGTTTTTTCGCTGTCCATCACCGACACGTTGTAAGGCCGGGGGACAACACCAGAGAAATGTGCTTGTAAAAGCTTGAAAAAACCCTCCACCGTCCAGGCTTCCTCAGTCCTGTGGGTAAGGACAATGTTCGCCCATTCCAGCGCCTTACCCACTAGTCTTGTCTAGGGGTGTGTTTAAAAAAAAATTGATCTTTCGATTCAAATCAATCTTCATTTGAATGATTCGATATCGATTTATGAAACCTGAGATCGATCTTTAGAATTAGCCAATTTTCCCCGCATATGCGTACCGCTTTAACGTCTCATGTTTTATCTCGCGAGATAATCCTTTTTTTTCTCGAGCACCGCCACTTGGATGGGGTGATCAGTTAAGCATGGCTGCAGCAAGAGTAAAAAAAAAAAAACCTCTGATCCACATATATGATTCAATGAGTTACTAGTTTGCTCTGGCGCCAACCACTGGCGATTGATCGATCGCGATATAATACTTAATTTGTGTCCATTTTACACCGCCACCCCCTCCAGGTTCAAATCTCACTTCAAGCGATCCTGAAAAGTTGGCAACCCTGCAGATGTATGGTTTACATTTTGGATTCAGAAACCATGATGGTAGGGAAGAGTTGGATAAAAGCACAGCGGTGTGCAAACTGTGCAACATGGAGGTGAAATATTGTGGGAATACCACAAATCTGAGAAATCATTTAACGCGACACCATCCTGATATTCAAAAAATGCCAGAACCCAAATAAACTCCACTAGAGAAGGCTTTTGTGATTAAACTATCTACAAGTTCTCCCCGTGCCAAAAAAATAACCAAAGTGCTTGAATTCCACCTTTTAAAGGTGTATGAACCCTGCAAACATGACTTTGTTCATTGTGCCGAAGCGCGGGTGCACGCAAAGTTACAAAATTCGAGAGGTGCACGAGCTCATGAAGCGACAGCGCACGAGCGGAGCCACCACGATTACATTGTTTTCGGCGCGCGGACCCTCATGCCGGTTGTAACGCGTCAAGTATAAAGCTGTAAGGTTTTCTCAACAGTTGGCAATATTGTTACTGCACAAAGGAGCGGTCTCACTCCTCAACATGTTGATCAGCTCCTTTTCTTGCAGAAAAATTTGACAATCTCCAAGATGTCAAAAAGCAGTCATGAATAAATCTTAGTATTTGGACCTTAATGTTTACAATATTCAGAACCATGTTCATAAATGTTTTTGTTACATGTAAAAAAAAAAAAAAACTTAATTTGCACTTTAAAAGGCTGTTCAAAACCACTTTCAATGCCTTTTCTGGTAAAGGAGCTATGTGGAAGAGTGCATTCATTGATATAAAAAATTTTTTTTTACTGTTGTTCACAGTATAAACACTAATATCTTAATACATTTTAATAAAGTTTGAGTGTTCTTTGTATTATTACGACATTTCACATTCAAACTACACTTTTTATTGTAACTGAAATGTCCCTACAAGAATCGATATTGAATCGGATCGAATCGAAAATCGAATTGAATCAGGACCTTGTGAATCGAAATCGAATCGAAATGGGAAATCAGTGGTGATACCCACCCCTAGTCTCGTCCTCATAAACAGAACAAGGACCATGTCTGGCGGCTGAGGGCACATTAAAAACTGGAAGTAGGCCTTGCTCTGTAGCACAAAGCCATCAGCTGAAGTTCCCTCACCATCAAATATGTCCGGGCAATGAGTCAATGAGGGTAGTGCGATAGGCCTACCCGTAGTGTCCAGGGCAAGACATGACTGCAAACAATCCAGTTGCAACCTGTAGTCCTCCACATCCTTGGGAGGAGGTAGGGTAGGTACCGGCCTAACTCCAGCATCTGCTGCGTCCATTGCGACGGTGGGTTATTCTGTAACAGATTTGGCTGAGCAGGTGGGACGCATATGCAGCTTTTAAGTGGTTTAATATAAATGACTAACACAAAAATAACACAACTCATACAAAGAACAAAGGTGACATGAAAACTAACACAAAAGAAGCAAGAATCACAAAAGTCATAGACACAAACCAATACTCACAACTTACACCTCACAACTTACAATAACCGACAACAACAGAGACCAAATGCAGGACTTAAATACACTGACTAAAGAAGGAACCCAACAAGACACACCTGAAAACGAGGGGCGGAGAACAAGGCAGGGGTGTGAAAACAGAGACAACTAGGAATTTCAAAATAAAAGACACTCAAACACAGAGAACAAAACAAAAGACATGACTGATAGGGGGGAGGCAGGACCACGTGACAAAGGTAACTAGAATGAAAGTTCTGGGTGTGGATATTGTCAATGTAAATGTCTTGTGATGAATGCTAGGTTTTCATTCCGTGTCGGAGCGATGACACTGGTATTGTAGGCTCCAACTGCAGTGTTACTCCCCAGGTGAACCTCGGAGAAGAAAGATATGTGATGTGGTAAATATGTAACAGATTATTCAAAGGCCAAACTAAACAGATAAGTCTTTAGTCGAGTTTTAAACATTGAGACTGTGTCTGAGTCCCGAATAAAGGCAGGAAGATTATTCCACAGTTGTGGAGCTTTAAAAGAAAAGGCTCTTCCACCTGCTGTGATCTTTTTGATCCTAGGAACAGTTAATAACCCTGCGTCCTGTGAATGAAGTGAACATGCTGGGTTATAATGATCAATGGAAGCTAATACCATGCCTACGAATTATGGTGCCCAGTGGTAGCATATATAATGAGAATAATATGGGGCCCAGTACAGATCCTTGTGGGACACCATATTTTACCTTAGAATGTTCTGAGCATTCTTTATTTACTAGTACAAATTGGTAATGATCTGTTAGGTGAACCTGAACCAGGAGAGTGCTTGACCTC
Organism: Brachyhypopomus gauderio; assembly: GCF_052324685.1. NCBI lineage: Eukaryota > Metazoa > Chordata > Actinopteri > Gymnotiformes > Hypopomidae > Brachyhypopomus > Brachyhypopomus gauderio. The sequence goes on from NC_135213.1 coordinate 16,981,203, forward strand.
TTATGCCAATGAGTGTCTCCAGCCTATTAAGTAGAATATTATGATCAATGGTGTCAAAAGCAGGACTGAGGTCTAGCAGTATGAGAAAAGAAATGTGTTCTTTATCAGAGGATATTAAGAGATCATTCAGTACTTTAGTAAGTGCTGTTTCAGTGCCGTGATGGGGTCTAAATCCAGATTGAAATAACTCTAAGACATGTTCTGTCTGTAAGAAGGAAGAGAGTTGTGAAGAAACTACTTTCTTTTTTTTGGATATGAATGACAGATTAGAATTTGGACTATAGTTTGACAGTTTAGACCAGGTTTTTTAACTAGCGGCTTGAATACTGCTAGTTAAAAAGAACTGGGAATGTAGCCCAGGCTCAGAGAATAGTTAATCATAGTAAGCAAAGGTTCTACATTGCTATGGAGTAATTCTTTTTAATGAACAGTTTTAAATAGGAGTCCTGAATTGTTTTTATGTTTTTCTATTAGGACCGATAAGTATTAGGATTTTGCCTTATGGAGGGCATGCTTATATTCAATAAGGCTGCTTTTCCATGATAGTCTAAACACTTCTAATTTTGAATTTCACCATTTACGCTCCAGGATCCACGCGGCTCGTTTGAGACTATGTGTGTGTTCGTTGTACCATGGCGCCATTCTTCTCTCACTGACTCTCTTATATCGTAATGGCACAACCTTGTCTAAAGCTGTACGAAGTGAAGTCTCGACGTGCTTGGTAAAACGTTCTAGTCCTTCCGAAGCTACAGGTGGATCAATGTGTGTCAGACCCGGTAAAATATCAGTGAGCGCGGCTATGGTACTGGGTGTTATAGTTAGCTTAATTTGGTAGCGTGGCAGCCGATGAATATCGTCATTCAAAAGCAACTCATACGTTATGAGACTGTGGTCAGAAATGGCCTCACTCTGAGGGAGAATTACTAAACGGGATATGTTAATATCCAAGTTCTCACATGTGACTCCTCTGCTACACTCTCTTCACTGGCTTCCAGTAGCGGCACGCATCAGATATAAAACATTGATGCTTGCTTACAAAGCCAAAAATGGACTGGCCCCTCCCTATATGATGTCCATGGTCAAAAGCCGATCCGTACAGCAAAGACTCAGAACCTCAAGCTTGGCTCGACTCAAAACTCCATGCTTAAAGTCTCATGGAAGACAAAGCTCCAGACTATTCTCCGTCCTGGCTCCAAGATGGTGGAACAATCTTTCATTAGCTGCTAGGACTGCAGAGTCTATTGCTATCTTCAAGTGTAGACTGAAGACCCACCTGTTTGTTGAGTTCTTACCAGAGCACTAACTCAACTGATACCACTTGCCATTGTTCTTTAAATTGTATGTCTGTCTATGGTTATTTGTGCTTCTTGGCAAATGTCTAACTTGCAAAAACACTAGGTAATGACATTGACTCCTGTAGTTTAGTAGTAGTCTGACTCAATGGTATCTTGAATTCTGGCCTATCCGTACTATTTCCTAGGATGAATTCTGTGATCGGATGCAAAGCACTTTGTAAGTCGCTCTGGATAAGAGTGTCTGCTAAATGCCATAAATGTAAATGTAAATGTTAATGCCAAATAATAAGACCAAGTCTAAAGTATGACTACAATTATGCGTAGGACCCACCACATTCTGAGTGATACCCATTGAATCAAGAATTGCTTGAAAATGTATACTAAAAGAGTCACATAGATTTTCAAAATGGATGTTAAAATCACCAACTATAGCACTACATGACACAGGAAGTCTGAAAACTCCTGCAAGAACTCAGATTATGATCCAGGGGGCGGTAAATAGTAATTAACATAAATTACTGCGGTGCTTTGTTGGTTATTAAATTTGATACATTAGATACAGTGAGGATGAGATGTTCAAAATAATTTAACTTAAAGCCGAATTTTTGAGAAATGCCTATATTGGAGTCATATATTGTGGCGACACCACCTCCTCGACCCTTTGGACGGGGGTTATGGACATATCTATAGCTAGAGGGAGCAGCTTAGTTTAGGGCCATATAGTCGTCTGGTCGGGTCCAGGTTTCAGTCAATAATTTAATTAACAAGCTATGCTTTAGATGACAGGGATCTAATATTCAGCAGTCCTAATTACAGGATTAAACTACTCTCTGAGTGAGCGTAGTTGAATTTAATTAAATTTTGTTTACTAACTTTGTGAAAATTATTTTTTGGTACTCGAGGAACAGACACAGTTTCAATCTGGTGTGACCTAGGTGATGTCTCTTTGCAGCTCGCAGACAGTCGGTTTAGCCTGTGTGTTTGCTGCCTGGCCTAGGCTCTGGTTTGTCAATCCCCATTAACTACTCCTACACTATCACTATTAAGCCTAGCAGATATGCTACGGGAAATGAGAGCAGCACCCTCCCAAGAGGGGTGAATGCAGTCTCGCTTCAAAAGGCCAGGCCTCCCCTCAAAACGTGTCCAATTATCCATATAACCCACTTTGTTTTCTGAGCACCATTTAGACATCCAGCAGTATAACGCCCATAACCTGCTGTAGGTTTTGGCGCCACACCGAACTGGAATGGGACCAGAGCATATTACGGAATCTGACATCGTCCCCGCTAACTCACACACCTCTTTAACGTTATCCTTGGTGATCTCAGATTGTCTCAATCCCACATCATGGTGGAGTATTTACGTTTAGCCAGCACCTTAAGATTAGCCCTGATGTCAGGCGCTCTAGCTCACAGGATACATTTAACTATGGCCGCTGGTGTCTCTACAGGGGTCGCTACATTCACATGTCGAAGCTGTGAATCTTCTATCACCAGAGCTCTTTTAACAGGTCGCTCAGTCAGTGTTTTACCCGGGACTGTCCCGGTTTTCCCGGGCTGTCCCGGTTTTCCTTCTTTTTAATATTCGGTCCCGGCAACAACAACAAAAAAAAATCATTTAATTTAATGTCCTGGTTTTCACTACGTTAGTTCAAACGACTATTTTAGACTATTTAGTGTGTTTCTGCACACTTTAAATCCGTCTTTTTTTTTCTCGCTGTGTCCATTCCCCCCCGTAACATTTTACGTTTGTCACCCCCCCCCCCCCCCCCCCCCCCCCCCCCCGTCAACAATTTACGTTCGCGTATGACAGTGTCTCCTTGTTTTTTGTCAGACCTAGGTGGCAACCCTAGGCAGTGTATTACTGAGTAGGGCAAACCTGTTTGACACGGGAACCTGAGTCGAACGGTGCTCAGCCCTATGGTTATGCCGCCGAGACGTTACCCATTCACCCCCTTGCGAGGGCTCTAATGCCGGAGCTGGGGGCTCGCTAGCTACGGCTGTAAAACCGGGCCTGTTACGCTAGCTGCACTAGCTGCTACCGACCCTCTAGGACTTTCTAAAGCCCGGATGCGCTCCTCTAAAAGTGAAATCTTCACCGTCATGCTAATAATCAATCTACACTTCACACAAATAGAATTATCACTACTGATGGAAGAAGAGTAGCTATACATGCCACACTCAACACAAGCAACAAGCGACTCAGACATAATGAAATACTAAGATACTTAGCTTCAGTTAATATGAACTTCGATGTTTTTTGAGAGTCGAATAGGTATTTCGATGGCTTGTGGAGATTGTTGTAGCGGGAGTTATGAGTGAATATATCCACAAAGTATTTGTAGATATATCAATGTAAAAAACAGATAAGAAATAGCAGGCAAAAACACTCCGTAGCAGCATCAGCAGGAAGCAGCGTCAGCAGGAAGCCCACCAAGACACAAGATCAGACAGATAAGTCATATGCCAATCATCAGTACATTTGACTAAAGCACCGGATAAGTCTCCCTGGGGGGAACATTTTACCCAATTGAGTGATTCCATAATTTATTCCCGTTGCTTGTTCTAAAAATCTGTTAATGGCTACCACAATTATTTTTCTTGGTTTCTTTTAGCGTTTCTTAAAGCCAGAAAGTTGCCATTTGAAATGCCTTTAGTTTTTTGTCATGTCTTTGATTTGCTTTTTTCTACAAAATGAAACAACTGAAGGAACATCCTCAGAGACTGGTGATTCCATAATTTTTGCCAGGGGTTGTAGTAGGTGGTGAAAGCGGTCAAATGACCAGCCCTCTGCACTTCTAGGTATACAGTGCCTTGCAAAAGTATTCACCCCCCTTGGATTTTTCCCTATTTTACTACATTACAACCTGTATGTATTGTTTTTTTTATCTGAATTGAATGTGATGCATCTGCACAAAATAGTCTACGTTTTAGAAGTGAAATGAGGAAAAAAATATATGTATATAAAGAATATGAAAATAAAAAACTGAAAATTGGTAAGTGCATATGTATTCACCCCCTTTGTTATGAAGCCCCTAAAAAGTTCTGGTGCAACCAATTACCTTCAGAAGTCACATACTTAGTGAAATGAAGGCCACCTGTGTGCAATCTAAGTGTCACATGATCTGTCAGTATATACACACCTTTTCTGAAAGGCCCCAGAGGCTGCAACACCATTAAGCTAACCAAACAACACCATGAAGACCAAGGAACTCTCCAAGCAAGTCAGGGATAAAGTTGTAGAGAAGTATAAGTCAGGGTTGGGTTATAAAAAAATATCCAAATCTCTGATGATCCCCCGGAGCACCATCAAATCCATCATCATCAAATGGAAAGAACATGGTACCACAACAAACCTGCCAAGAGAGGGCCAGTGGCAAGATGTGGCAAACTCATAGAGACTTATTCAAAGCGACTTGCAGCTGCAATTGCTGTAAAAGGTGGCTCTACAAAGTACTGACTTACGGGGGTGAATAGTTATGCACACTAATGTTTTCAGTTATTTTGTTGTTTGCTTCACAATAAAAAAAAAAGTTAAATGTTGAAAATTGTAGGCATGGTCTGTAAATTAAATGATGCAGACCCTCAAATATTCCCTTTGAATTCCAGGTTGTGAGGTAACAAAATGTGAAAAATGTAAAGGGGGGTGAATACTTTCGCAAGGCACTGTAAGTATGTAAATTAGGCGCTGCGCTTCTAGCGCTAACTGTTAACCGTAACTTAAACACAAAGCATACACCCAAACACCAAGACAGAAGAACTACCAAACCAAGCTACTCCTAGAAACCCTTTGACATGAGATAACACAAAGGCTAGCAGACAACGAAGCAAAACCAGACTCTAATACCATGCAAGACAAGGATGAAATAAGTAAATGATCCCAGAGGGTTAACTCCAGCTATTTGTGCTAGCTAGTTAAAGCCTTAACAAACTGCTTTTGCAGTATTAATGCATAGGGGTGTTGCCAAGACCCATCTCCGAGATGACAAGTCGGTGAGGGCAGGGCTACATGTGACAGATGCATGTTCAACATGAGCCTTAAACTGGGACATGTTGTACAACTGTGGGAAACGTCTTGTACCGGTATTAAAGACGCCACAGCCAAGGATCTTGGTGACTACAGGCCAGTGGCACTGACATCACATCTGATGAAGACGCAAGAGAGATGGCCCATCTCTGCCCTCTAGTGAGCTCATCGTTTGACCTGCTTCAGTTTACCTACCAGCCTGGTATCGGTGTGGAGGATGCAGTCATCTGCTTCTTGCACAGACCTTTTACTCACCTGGACAAATGGGAGCACAGTGAGCACAGGGGAATCATTTTCTTTGATTTCTTGAGAGCTTTTAACACCATTCACCCTGGGCTCCTGAGAGTCACAGTGGAACAACTGGTGGTGTCCAACTAGAAGGCTCTAAGTTTTATTCATTACTTGATCTTGATTATATTTTGTAGAGTGCTTTGACACAATTGATCATAGGATCTTGCTAAAGCGTTTAGAATGCTGGGTTGGAGTCTCAGGCACAGCCCTTTCATGGTTTAACTCTTACTTGACAAATCGCCATCAGTTTGTAGAGCTCAATAATATTCCATCCAAACGTACAATAGTTAAATATGGGGTCCCGCAAGGCTCCATCTTAGGACCACTATTATTTACATTATATATGCTACCATTGGGCACAGTTATAAACAAACATGGTGTCAATTTTCACTGTTATGCAGATGACACTCAACTTTACATATCAGCCAAACCTGATGACAAACTCAGTTTAGGAAAAATTGAGGCCTGTGTAAGAAATATTAAATGGTGGATGTCTCTAAACTTCCTCCAACTAAATGAGGACAAAACAGAAGTTCTCCTCCTGGGCCCTAAGGCCTCAAGACAGAAAATTCCAGATCTAATGCTTAATCTCGCAGACTACCCCATTATACCTGGCACAGTAGCCAAAAACCTAGGCGTCATACTCGACTCTGACCTATCATTTGATAAATACATAGATAATAATACTAGGATAGCTTTTCTACATCTCCGCAACATTGCCAAGTTAAGAAATGCATTATCACAGGATGATGCAGAAAAATTGGTGCACGCCTTTGTTAGCTCCAGATTAAACTACTGTAACTCACTACTGTCAGGATGTTCAAATAGGAATCTAAATAAACTTCAAATAATTCAAAATGCCGCAGCCAGAGTTCTGACCAGAACTAGAAAATTTCTGCATATTAGACCAGTCCTATCAGCCCTGCATTGGCTCCCAGTTAAATTCCGTATTGATTTAAAAATTCTATTATTAACTTATAAAGCACTGCACGGGCTTGCTCCTGAATACCTCCAGGAACTTATTTCCTACTATGAACCCCCATGTCCACTAAGATCACAGGGTGCTGGTCTTTTATTAGGTCCACAAATTAATAAGGTAACAGCAGGGGGAAGAGCCTTTTCTTATAAGGCCCCCCAGCTTTGGAACAACCTTCCAAAATGTGTACGGTGTCACAATCTTTATGTCTAGGTTGAAAACCCACTTATTTGGTTTAGCGTTTGATAATTAACATCCCCTCTTAGATAAAGGTACAAATCCAGGGGTTCATAGACAAAGGGTTTTATGGTAGACTGGGGCGCTGGTGCTGTCGTCCTGTCACTGCTCGTGGTCACTCAAGTTTGTTGACAGTGCAGTGGATGGATGCGATTGTCTCAGATTGCCCCCAAGCCTATGTTACCTTCTGGTTCTGCCTTTTTAGCTAGGCTGTAATAGTTTAACTTAATGCCGGAGTTGCTGCCACACTCCAGAAATGTGTTTAATTTCATCTGTCCTGTATATGTCCTCATACAGAGCTAATTTTCCCTGTTTTATTTTCTCCACATGGCTGCCCGCCTGCTCGAGGAAAAATGAGATGAGGAGAGACAAGCGATCCATCCAGTGCCAGACACCTACTGCCTGACCGGATAAACCTACACCATGATGGACATTATTACATATTTTCCTTTTCTTTATTTTTTTCCTGTCTAAATTGTTGTTGTTGTTGTCGTCATGGTGACCGGTGTCGGCCAGAGGAGGATGGGTTCCCCCCGAGTCTTGGTTCCTCTCAAGGTTTCTTCCTCATGCAAAAAAACTAGGGAGTTTTTTCTTGCCACTGTTGCCCTTGGCTTTCTCACTGGGGGCTAGGACTCGGCGCTTGTAAAGCTGCTTTGTGACAACAACTGTTGTAAAAAGCGTTATATAAATAAAATTTGATTGACTGATTGAGTGTCTACCCGCTTCACCCTCCTCCCCTCCCCCTTCACTTTCCTCCCCTCCCCCATAGACTTCACAACTGAATGCACTACTGTCCCTTGCTGCTGTCACAATGTAAATTCATGAAAGTGTCCTTCTTTTGGCTAAAGTGTCCTTGGATCACTGGGAATCCAGCTTACCAGCAGCGTCCCAGACTGAAATGTATTATCTGGGAATTTTTGCCTGATATTTATCAGTATATTCCCAAAGTACTGTAGCAGGCCTGTTCTGCTTTCAACATCCTAATATTTCAACATCTTAACATTTCATTCATTAGTAATTAGTTTATTAGATTATGAGATGAGCCTGGCATTGTTGGCAGCATGGACCACACTGAATTGTCCTGTGCAGGGGGACCTTCAGTGCTAGAACTGGGAATAACAATTCTGCAATGTGCTATATAACTGCCATCTTAAATGTTACTGGGAATGTGTGGCGTTATCCATATTTGAACTGCTCTCCTTTCATTCTCCTGCAGGTGGTGCTAATGTTCAGTCTCAGCATTGCAGAATTGCTCATTTATTTCTTCAACTCCTCAGAGTGAGTACCTCTCTGCAAGTATCTTTCTGAACTTCTTCTCATTCTCTGTAGTCCTGAAACACATCAACATTACAATCAACATTACAATGCAGTTTGTTTGTGTGTGTCCGTGTCCGTGTGTGTGTCCGTGTGCGTGTGCGAGTACATGTGTGTGTGAGAGAGAGAGAGCTAGAGAGTAGAGGTCTGCACTCCCGCGGTAATCCCGCGGGTCCCGCGGGACCCGACAGAATATCTTGCGGCGCGGGACAGAATTTAATTGTTATTGGCGGGAGCGGGAGTTGAATTAGTTCAGGCGATGCGGGAGCGGGACCACATATACATGTAGGAAAATCCCGCAAATTAATAGTCTAGAAAATTATAATAATAACAACGCAATGATTTCCATGCAAAAGGAACAGGACTAAAACAACTAATCATTCAGTAAGTAAGCAATAAACCAATTCAAAATATTGGCTAAGCAACTGATCATGTGAACATGAAGTGTGTCATTTTGTCATTTTGATACAGAAATGGCAGAGACTAGACCAGGGGTCGGCAACCTTTGAGACATGAAGTGCCAACTTTAACATGTCCAGTCAATGAGTGTGCCACTATGGCCGCGAGTTTAAATTGTTGACCGAGGAGGGGGGGGTGTAAATGGACACAAATTAAGTATTATATCGCGATCGATCGCCAAGTATAAACGCCTCCGCCGTTCGCGCGAGGTGTGCGTGCGGAGTCGCGCGCTACGGTCACTCGCGAAAGTATAATCCATTAATGTAATAATTTATATTAAATTATATATATTTTTGCTGATGCTGGTCCAGCGTGTCGCGTGCCAGTGACTATGCCTCGGCGTGCCAATGGTGGCACACGTGCCATAGGTTGCCGGCCCCTGCTGTAGACGGTCAACCGTCTATTTAAAATTCTATTAAAACAGGCGAACACACCACAATTAAGCAAACTACAGGAAAGTGATGTATGTGTAGCCAGTGGTACTTGGGGCTGTGGTTAATGGGTTGCGAGTCGGCATTGGCTGAGCTTCCCGGGTTTTTTTGTGGACAGGCCGATATATGGGCAGCTACGGGGTCCTGTTAGCAGAAGTAGCTAAGCTAGCCAAACCTACGGCGTGTGTGGGATCAGCGCGAGTCACTGCAACGAAGCCAGAGTTTGAGACTGAGAGGCTGGTTGGAGCTGCGTGTGCGTGAGTGCTGGCTTGTGTGTATTGCAGCACAGAGAGTAACACAGAGCTCAGAAGTAACTAAAGGTATGTTGCGGTGTAATTCCCCCCTCTTTGTGTGTTCTTTTTATCTTAAATATTTGACTAGTAATTTAGCCTTGTGCTTAGGCTAGCTGAGAACTGCACTATGGTCATAAGAAGTTGACTGGGAGAACGATAGAATTGCTGCCTGTGAATGGGGTATGTATCTTTTAACATCCGTCTGATATTGTGCATATTTTAATAGACTGATGGATTTAACTCATTGATATGGTGCTTGTGTCGTGTATTTTCTTGTTAGAACCATTTAATGCTATGACTGGTGAAGACTGTTAGTAGATTGTTTAAAGCTAACATGCTATGTTCTCTTGCCCCTTCCGTTAAACAGATTCCAGTGTGTTTTTAATGGGGCTAGCTGCTGTTTTCTTTTTGTTTTAATTTCTTTTATGTAGCTGTTTTTACTAGGTCACTACGGGTTTTATGATTAGATGTGAAATATAAGTGCTGTTTTCTTTTTCCAAACACTTAGGTTTATTTTTAACTATTTTAACTGCTGCTCTGACTCCTAGAGTATATAACAATTGTTTAATTGTTATTTGCATTGACATTTTGCCTAGGGGGGTCTGGCTACGACTAAATATATCAGGTTTATTTAGATCTGGGTAATGAGACCGCTATCTACTCAGTAATTGTAGTGGTGTGCAGTGATCACTCATTTGATTTGCAGTGGAATTTTCTTATTACTAGTATTGGGTTTTCTTTATTTTTTTATTGGAAGTATAGTCACTACTGAGTGGTTTAGCTGTCCCATCCCTAACCCGGATATTTTCCGTTATGATTAGTTGTTTATTTATATTTAGTTGGCAATTAAAGATTTCTGTTTTATTATTTTCTTATTTGAGATTTACAATCATTATTTCTCTTGCTTGCCTGTCAACCTGGTGTGACCAAATTCTGTAATAAAGGAAATTTATATTTTTCTTGAAGTAACCTGTGTATCGATATTTCAGAGCTTCCCTTGCTCTAGGAATAAACTAAGGGGTGGCGTAGTTGGATTTTGTTAAATAGCCAAAAAGGGGTTTACGGGCCACATATTTGGCGTAGTCGGCAGGATCTATTTGGTCACTGTTAGGTTGGCTGACAAGATTTATTTTGTTTTTTTGGTTCGTTTGGTGGAGCAGAGCAGCATTAGTTTAGCCTTTTAGAAAAAACAGCAGCTAGCCCCATTAAAAACACACTGGAATCTGTTTAACGGAAGGGGCAAGAGAACATAGCATGTTAGCTTTAAACAATCTACTAACAGTCTTCACCAGTCATAGCATTAAATGGTTCTAACAAGAAAATACACGACACAAGCACCATATCAATGAGTTAAATCCATCAGTCTATTAAAATATGCACAATATCAGACGGATGTTAAAAGATACATACCCCATTCACAGGCAGCAATTCTATCGTTCTCCCAGTCAACTTCTTATGACCATAGTGCAGTTCTCAGCTAGCCTAAGCACAAGGCTAAATTACTAGTCAAATATTTAAGATAAAAAGAACACACAAAGGGGGGAATTACACCGCAACATACCTTTAGTTACTTCTGAGCTCTGTGTTACTCTCTGTGCTGCAATACACACAAGCCAGCACTCACGCACACGCAGCTCCAACCAGCCTCTCAGTCTCAAACTCTGGCTTCGTTGCAGTGACTCGCGCTGATCCCACACACGCCGTAGGTTTGGCTAGCTTAGCTACTTCTGCTAACAGGACCCCGTAGCTGCCCATATATCGGCCTGTCCACAAAAAAACCCGGGAAGCTCAGCCAATGCCGACTCGCAACCCATTAACCACAGCCCCAAGTACCACTGGCTACATATGGAAGTCATATTCCATTGTAATTAATGGAGATGGAAATCGGCTTGTTGTGATAGATGTCAGAAAGTGTTGGTGTACGTCACCTGACGGCACGTGTTTGGACTGTGCTAAGAAATGGGACAGCGCGATCCATCGCTATATTACTGTTTTAATTAATACATAAGAAAATTTCAAGTACTAAATCTAATTAATTCACGAGCCAATGGTGGCACACGTGCCATAGGTTGCCGACCCCTGCTGTAGACGGTCAACCGTCTATTTAAAATTCTATTAAAACAGGCGAATACACCACAATTAAGCAAACTACAGGAAAGTCTGATGTATGGAAGTCATATTCCATTGTAATTAATGGAGATGGAAATCGGCTTGTTGTGATAGATGTCAGAAAGTGTTGGTGTACGTCACCTGACGGCACGTGTTTGGACTGTGCAAAGAAAATGGGACAGCGCGATCCATCGCTATATTGCTGTTTTAATTAATACATAAGAAAATTTCAAGTACTAAATCTAATTAATTCAATTCATATTAGGATTGTGGGCGGGGGCGACAGAAATATATATGTGGCGGGCGGGTGCGGGATTAAAACAAGCGCTTTTTTGGCCGGTGCGGGCGGGAGTGGGATTAAAACAAGCAGGTGCGGGCGGGAGCGGGATGAAAACAAGCGATTTTTTGGCGGGAGCGGGCGGGAGCGGGTCTAAAACAAGCGGGAGCGGGCGGGAGCGGGATTAAAAAAGCAGTCCCGCAGACCTCTACTAGAGAGAGAGAGAGAGAGTGCAAGCAAGAGGGGGATATAAATAGTTGTCTTTGCATTATTATTTTTCTGTCCCCATTTTATCTCACATCTCAGTGACCTTTGTCAATGGTTACATTATTAATGAATAGAGATAAAAGAAAAGTTTGGTGTTTTGGAAATCTTTTATTCATCAAATACACAGCTTAAACATACATGTCTGCCACGGACCTCTTGAGCCAAAGAAGACCCCAGCTCTTTTCTGTCCCTTCCCAAAACATAGCAGTTCACGTTCAACCCCACATTCAGAATAAGAACAGAGTTTTTTAAACAGGCCACTAGAGACATATAGCACCTTCCTAGTTCTGTTTAATGTCCTCTTCTGGGATCAGCATAGAGCTAAAAGCGGCCTCAAACAGAGGTCTGGCTCTAACAGACCCAGAATGTCTATCTCTCTCTTCCTGTCCTTACACTGATCTGCTTTCCAACCCATCTGTTTACTGAACACAGCTCAGAGTGTAAAGGGAAAGCAGGCCATCAGAGTTCACTTAGGCCTACTCTGAGAGAGAGTGAGAGAGAGAAAGAGAAAGAGACAGAGAGAGAGAGCACGAGAGCTGATAATGGCATGATACTTACAGCAGCATCAGATGGTGAGAAACCCACAGGATGAACAAAATGTGTTATTGTATGCGATAAATGAAGAGAGTGGGCAGAAACATGACTATACAGAGAAGAAGCAGAAGACATCATTATTGTTGTCGCTTCTGATGTAAATTCTCATAACAAAAGAAGGCAGTATTCTATCTGTCTGTTGAAATTAAGTGTTTAATAGGAGTTACAATACCACTATAAAATTAGATGCCACATTGGACCAGGTATCTGCACTTAAGTCATTCGTTGAGAACCAAGTGCAAAGGGAAGAGTTTATAGAATAATTGACTCAAGACTTTGTAAAAGTCTTGTAACTAGACTTTGTAACTATTTATTGAACATGAGACAAATACTGATAATGCTGTCACATCATAGTTATGCTGAAATTCAGGCAGGAGCAGGATATAAATTGGTCTAAACAGTCTTCTGTACATTCAGCTAGCTTTGAGGCCGGGATAAAAAAAAAAAGCTGGCTCCACCACACCAGTGACAACATGTTTGTACAAGTGTAGGTAACACTGAAAGCCTCTGTTTAAATTATTGAAAAGCTATTAGCAAGTTTCACAAACAAAGCATGACATTTTCCTCTCTTCCAAACTCTCATCACCACACTTAATACTTAGTGATCTTAGTAAAGCTGAAAAATCTCCCGAGCAGTCTCTCTCTATTCCGCCATATTTTCTCTGACCTAGAACAAATCCAAGTTATACACAGTGCCTGCACACTTGACCACTGCTGCATTCGGTTGAGGCTACACTGTATGTAACATGAGTTTTTCAAACCACAGTGATCATCATCGATTGGTAGTAGAGCAGATAGCCATGCTGTATCACTGTGTCTTTTATATCACTGGGTCACTGCATCTTTCTCTCTGTAGTGCTGCCCAGAGCAGTGTACCTGACTTTGTTTAGAACAGCCAGATCCACGGAACCTGATCTCAGGACACGTCAACTGCCACTCCAGTGCAGACAATGTGTTTTTTATAGTATAAAGTGTTGGCAGGGTTGAGACGCTGTCTGAAATGACTTTGGCCATACTCCCCAGTCCATGTTTATTTTTAATGAAGGTTGTCTTCTATGGCTGGAGCTCACTAAGATGTTTCTGTTGGCATGAGCAGCGTGTGCAATAAGACACGGTGTGCTCTCTATTCAAAGGAGACCTATCAGTCACCAGCCAGAAACCAAACACTGCCCAAAAGAGTTATTCTTTGGCTGCAATGGAATTCAGTCAATTAACTTGTATTTGTTGTATTTCTAATATGTTTCAGAATGTCCTGGCAATCCCAATATATGTATGTTTCTCTTGGCAAAGCAGGTGATACAGTGCCCTCCATAATTATTGGCACCCCTGGTTAAGATGTGTTCTTTAGCTTCTTATAAATTGAGTTTTTTTCTAAATAATATAGGACCATGATGGAAAAAAAGAGTAAAATCCAACCTTTAACTCAAGTGCATTTATTCAGTAGGAAAAAAATCCCACATTAAGAAATAATTGTTTAACATCAAATAATGTGTGCCACAATTATTAGCACCCCTGATGTTAATACTTTGTACAACCCCCTTTTGCCAACAAAACAGCACCTAATCTTCTCCTATAATGTTTCACAAGATGGGTGAACACAGAAAGAGGGATCTTCGACCATTCCTCTTTGCACAATCTCTCTAAATCATGCAGCGACCTGGGTCCTCTCCTCTGCACTCTCCTCTTCAGCTCACCCCACAGGTTTTCAATGGGGTTGAGGTCTGGGGACTGAGATGGCCATGGGAGGAGCTTGATTTCGTGTGTGGTCAACCATTTCTGTGTAGATCTTGCCATATGTTTAGGGTCATTATCTTGCTGAAAGACCCAGTGACGACCCATCTTCAGCTTTCGGGCAGAAGCCACCAGATTTTGTTTTAAAATGTCCTGGTATTTCAAAGCATTCATTATGCCATGCACCCTAACAAGGTTCCCTGGGCCTTTGGAAGAGAAGCAGGCCCACAGCATCACTGATCCTCCCCCGTATTTCACAGTGGGCATGAGGTGCTTTTCTGCATACTCAGCTCTTGTGTTACGCCAGACCCACTTACAGCATTTGTTGCCAAAAAGCTCTATCTTTGTTTCATCTGACCAAAGCACACGGTACCAGTTGAAGTTCCAGTACTGCTTAGCAAACTCCAAACGTTTTCGTTTATGATTGAGAGTGAGAAAAGGTTTTTTCCGTGCATGCCTCCCAAACAGCTTGTTAACGTGTAGATAGCGCCTGATGGTTGTTTTGGAGACTTCGTGACCCCAAGATGCTACCATTTGTTGCAGTTCTGTAACAGTTAGCTTTGGAGAACTTTTTATTTCTCTTATCATCCTCCTCACTGTGCGTAGTGGCAAAATAAACTTGCATCCTCGTCCAGACTTGTTTACCACTGTCCCAGTTGTTTTAAACTTCTTAATAATTCCTCTGACAGTAGATATGGACAGGTGTAGGCGAGTGGCTATTTTCTTGTAGCCATTGCCTGACTTGTGAAGGTCAACACACATCTGCCTTACTTGAATGCTATGTTCCTTTGTCTTTCCCATGTTGAAGAGAAATGGCCTCTGTGTCACGTCATAATTATACCCCAGGGAAACAGGAAGTTGTAAATTGATAATTAAATGTTCCTACATACGCTGATTAACTTCGTGAACTACTGTAGAATTGACAGAAATTCTTTAATTACACTTATTTCCTAAGAATTGTTAGGGGTGCCAATAATTGTGGAACCAGTGATTTTATGAAGAATAATTATTTCTTAGTCAGGGATTTTATTTTCCCCCTTAAACTTCACTTGAGTTAAAGGTTACATTTTTCTACAATTGTCAGTGTAAGAGTATGTTTCCACAATAACAATTTAATTTATTAGAAGCTAAAGAACACATCTTAACCAGGGGTGCCAATAATTATGGAGGGCACTGTATATGAATGTTATGAAAGGATGTCTGTGCATTTAAAATTATCTCCTTAAAGGTGCACAAAGTAATGTATGTAGTATTCTATTGTTTTATTGTTGGTCACATGAGGATTTATGTAAATAGGGAGTAGCATCCTTTTGTCATAGCACCTGTAGAAAGGAAATGTGAAAATTATCCACTGTGAAACTTAACAAGTCCTGATTGTTCATTTATACTGATAAGTAATCTTTTCAGTTTTATTTGATTTTTTCATTGAATCTTTTTTTCATTTTACTTACTGTAATTATGGATACATTAAATACATATCTCAAATGTACAAATTAGCTATTTTGGTCAGTATGTATATTTACTCTTTTTATTTTATATTATATTTATACGTATATTTACAGTTTGCCCTACTGTTTTAGTTGCTAGGGATCATGGACAACTGTGATTGTGTACTTCCTGCATGCTCTTAACCCATAACCCTGTTGGCACATCCCACTCACCACCTAGTCAACTGTAACATCACTGACTGTATTATAGAAATATCCCTTTAATCACTCATTAGCAACTTTATCAGTGAATCACATTTTCAGGAATTAATGTGAGGTTTTTTCTTCTTTTTCCGCATGATTCAGATCATGTGGTATTTCCTGTTGTTGATCTAATACATACATGTTTGTGGACGAAAAGGCCAATGTTTGCCAATGTGTCATTTTACATTGTTTATTTTCTGTATCATAGTCATCAGAAATTATTGCCGGGTTTGAATAATGCTATATTGTTTATACAGTCCTATAGAATCCTGCCCGAACTTCAGAACTGACCTCACCATGCAGGCCAATATGGTGTTTAACGTCTTCTTCCTGGTATACTTTGGGCTTCGTGTAAGTTCACCTGTAAAGGTTAGAGTGCATTTTAGGTTCATCCTGAAATTTCACCCGAAAGCCAAATATCCCTAAAGTTTTGTGAGTAGCGTATGTTGGATACAAAGGCATATATGTTTTTTGATATAATTATAACCGTATCTCAGTGTTCTCTCTTTCTCTCTCTGTTCAGTTCCTTGCAGCGAATGATAAGTTGAAGTTCTGGTTTGAGATGAATTCAATTGTGGACTTCTTCACTGTGCCACCAGTATTTGTGTCTGCGTACCTGAATAGGAGTTGGATGGGTAAGTGCTGATCACAAGAATTTATGAGATCAAAGCATTGTACCACTGATCAAAGCATTGATCCAGGGTCAAACTTGTTGGCTCCATAACATAATTTCAAAATGCAATACTGTTTATCATATTTTACTGTTCCTGACACAGCATTTTGCTATTAGTAGTTATGTGAATATATATGAATATGTAATTGTTGTTCGGAGGATCTCAGGATAAAAAAAAAAGCTAGCCTGAATTGCCATCTAGTGGCTCTTCCAGTCATTGCCCCCCAAAAATTTATATGCTTTTATTTATGGTCTTATTTGTAGAAGTTTGTATAGGTTATTTTGATATATTGATATTTTGATGCATTCTATGTCATTTTTTTCCTATACTATACAGTTATTCCTTTTACTATACAGTGGGGGGGATTTCCACTACAGATATATCTGGCTGGAAATTTTAGAGAGATTCACTGGAAATTATCCTTCTGTTCTCTTAGTACATGGCAGTAGTCGCCTCAAATGTCTATCTTCATTCTGTAGATCTCAGTTTTTTTCCTTCTGTGTTACTGCATTGATTGGAGTGTGTGTGTGTGTGTGTGTGTGTGTGTGTGTGTGTGTGTGTGTGTGTGTGTGTTGGCTGGAAGTTAATCTTAGTTGATTTGGTTCATTTTTGATGGCCCTTTCTAACAGTGACTGAGACTAAGATTAATATGCACCATCACCTGTGTTAGAAAACATTAAGCTGATCCCTGGCTTCTTTCTCTCTCTCCAGTTGGTACAGAGCAGTTAATCTGATGCTGTGTGTTTGTGTGTGTGTGCACACATGTGCATTTTATATCAGTCAGTCTTCAGTGTACTGAATGCTTCAAACTACTTTCTCAGTGCTTTAGGAGTCTGCAGAGAACTACAGGTTTCCACTCAATTTCCCAGAATGCCTTTGGCAATCATAAAACAATCAGTAGATCATCTATTCTGGAGTACTAATTGAACTGCAATGTTTCCAATTCACCATCCCTATAAAGATAGTTCTGTTCTTGCTGTTCCACTGTGTTTGCAGGTGTGTATCCAATGTTTCTCTGTACTGTATCTTGTATTTTACTGCTTTTTCTGGTCTGGTTACTGGTTGGATTTCCCTGTATTTTTTATCTCAGATTTTGTACCATGGCTCTGACACCCCTTTGGCTTGTGTTTCTCTGCTCTCTGATTTTGCCCATGTTTTGTGCACTACTCTGGTGAACCACTGTTTTTTTCAAATGAATGTATTTTCTTCTATTTCAAATGGGTCTGATTACAATCTGTTACACAGACCAATCTCATGATGACTGTTGAAACAGTGATTTCTGACTCCGACTGCAGCTCCTATAGAAGCATATGCTGCATTATATTGATTGCATGTGTGTTGGTGTGGAGAGTCCTTTTTTCTGGGCTGTAGTTTTGCAGCTATTTGTGTGGTTTTAGAAGTTGCACAACAGGTACTTTTAACATCACTGGGTACTGATCCATTTGACAGGCCACTTTCTTATTTTGCTTAATCCAAATTTTATGTCTCTCCATTCTGTCTCTCCATTCTGCTCTCTTAATTTCTTATAGATATTTGGTATCTGTTGGCCAAGTGGTTTTGTTGAGGTTTTCATCATCTACAGAAAAAGGCTGAGGCATTTATACTTGTGCACTGAATATGGGCGATATATCTGGAATAAGCATTCTCATATGCA
Source organism: Brachyhypopomus gauderio (assembly GCF_052324685.1). Taxonomy (NCBI): domain Eukaryota; kingdom Metazoa; phylum Chordata; class Actinopteri; order Gymnotiformes; family Hypopomidae; genus Brachyhypopomus; species Brachyhypopomus gauderio. Next base: position 16,999,522 of record NC_135213.1, read on the forward strand.
CAGTAAGGATCTGACAGTTGATTGTTACATGATGAGGTTTTTTTTGTCTTTCCATGCAGGGTTGCGTTTTTTAAGGTCTTTAAAATTGTTACAGATGTCGGACATCTTACAGTTTTTAAATGTTATACAAACTAGGTAAGGGCTTGTTTTGCTTTTCTGTGGATGTGTTAGTTATACAAGTTTTAAATCAAGTGCCTCTTTTTCATTGTTTCTTTTTCATTCATTTCATAGCTAGCTTGATGTTCACTATTTATTTTTTCTATTAAAACTGTACATTTATTTCCAGCAAGTAGTTCCAGCGTTTGCTGTAAGCTTAGTCCTTTACAGTTGTACAGTGGTTCAGTCTATAGTTCATTTATGAAACTATGACCATAAACTCAATGAACATGAATGTAGAAACAGCAAATAAACATGCCAGGAATACGATAATAACTAACAACTGAAAACACAAAATGCAGGGATTAAATATACAGATTAAGTAAACTAGACGCTAAACTAAAACTATACACAGGTGAAACCAATAACACATGGGGGTATGGAAACCAAAACTAAAAACAAAGAACAAAAATATGGAAAGTGATAACCAGCAAATAAAAACAAAACAAAGACTAGTGACCTTGCCGTAGCAACAATTTGAAAGACTGCAGCTTTTGAGTTTTAATTGTAATTTTTTAATTGTATACTTCCATTTTGCTCTACCTGTGCAATTACTAATTATTGTAATACTTGCTGAAAATGCTGGTAAACCCAAGAAGGAATTACCTAAATTCATAGCTATAGGGCTGTAAATACACCTCATTGGCACTATATGGGCCTTTGTGAATTTATATATATTCTCGGGATGATCACTCCTCCAAGAGCCCAGGGTCTTCCTAGTGAGGGGCCTTGTAGTAAAAAAGAGACTACTCCTTAGTACCAGTGGAGTCCGCTACCTCCACCCCCACCCCCTTTGCCAAGTGTACTTGATTGATCAACTGCCGCCAGGTGCAATCAGCAGGGACATGTCACTGTGATAAGTTGCTTACAAAACGTACCATCTCTGCCTCATTTTGGGTGATAATAATTTCAAATACATCAAATAATCCCAATAAATGTGTTGAGACAAAACTGCTTGAACACAAGGTCATCTGCTTCTTTGGGTTAGTATGCATAAATTAATATAATAAAACCTTTACCTGACTCCAAATGTAATGGCCTTACATAGCTAACAAACAACAAGTGCTTATGTACGTTTTAATATTGAAACTACAGGACAAAATTATCATATCATTTTATTTCTAACATGATCTCAAACCTTTATGAGATATTAAATAATCTCAAACAGCTCGACCCTGTAAATGTACGAAAGTGCACAAAAAGCCAAAATACAGACTTGAGATGGCTGCTAACTGCATTAGAGAGCGTAGCCTTAAAACAAAATTCAGTTAAATTTCCATGAACATAACCCATGTTTTCTTTATGTAGGGTAACCCTACACATTAGTGTATAGGTAGTTAAAAATATTTTACGTAGGAGCAAAGCATTGTGGCATACTATTACTGTAACGCTATGTGCAGGCGGAAGGACGAGGCACGAAGTCCGGCTCAAACACAGCAATTACTTTATTAACGTAAATAGTGCAGACAGCGCACATGTAACAATAAACACTTACGTAAGTGACTCAGACAAAGACGAGCACAGGACACTGCGCGAACGCACATTAAATAGACAAACCACATAAACCCAGAGTGATGACGAGACGAGCCACGGGTGAGACTGATGAACATACTCGGACACAACCACACCCACGAAGATACGCAGACGACTAGACGTAGATAACATAAACACACGCCCAAAGGGGAGGGGTCAGGGGCTGTACCATGACAGAGCCCCCCACCAAGGGCACTACCCGTCCCAGGGTGCCAACAGGACCAAACGCCCCAAACCCACACCGATGGGCGGATCCGGAGCCCTCAGTCCTGTGTCTGGGAGATGACCACCCTCGGTGGAGAGTCCACCACGAACAGCCTAGAACACCCTCCCTGGGAAGACAGGGGAAAACACGTTAGACACACAGAACGGCACGTTAACGAAGATACAAACAGGAACCGTAACACATAGAGGCACAAAAGGGAAAAGGGGATTTAGAATAAACACAGGGATCGACATAAACACAGGTATTGGCAGACACGGGAACACATTTCTCATGGCCAGGAGAGCTGCCAAGGGAGAAAACACTCCCTGGCCCGCAGGCACTACAGGAGGCGGTCCTCCTCCTGTCCTTGGGGTGGATCCTCCACCGCTCGTGGCGGATGCCCTGGCAGTCCTCTCGGTGGGCGCGCAACCAGTTGTCTGGGAAGCCATCGGAGCATGCGACGCAGGGTACTCCTGCTGCCTCTCCGTCTCCTCCCTCCGAACTCCCCCTAGGGGACCCCCACTTCCCCTGGGAGGTCGCTCCACCGGCCGTGTCCCGTGTGTGAGTTCCTCCACCTCCATATCCCTCTCAGAGCTGCCCGAACTCCACCTCATTAGCTCTTCCAGTGTGTTGTACCGGGAGCAGTCCATTGGGCTGGCCTCAGGGTAGGGAAGAGGCATGCCCTCCTTCAAACACCTCTTCTCCCTCACGGTCTCTCCAGAGTAGTCTGTTGGAGCCGGGCTTTCCCTCTCCCTCGGAGTGCAGGACGTGCCCTCCGAGTACTCAGATGTAGGAGGGCTTGGTTCCTCCCCGTAGTACTCTGGGGGGACTGAGCACTCCGATAGAGGGGGGCTCATGGCTTCCTCGTCATACTCCGTTGAAGCAGAGCACAAGGATGGAGGGGGGCTCGCGTCATCCCTGTAGTACTCTGAAGGAGTGGAGCACACGGATGGAGGGGGGCTTGGGTCATCTTCATAGTACTCTGTTGGAGCAGAGTACACAGATAGAGGGGGGCTCACGTCATCCCCGTAGTACTCCGTGGGGGCAGAGTACATTGACGGGGAGTAGCTGGCTCCACCTTCTGTCCCCTCCTTTCCTGAGTCCTCACTCCCAAACTCATCCTCAGGAGGGGTCACGCTAGGCTTGTCACGATACTAAGAATTACAACTTCGATACGATACTTAAAAAAATATTGAAATTCAATACCATTTTCGATACCAAAATCAGATACGGTGCTAATTTCCCGTTTTAAAGCCTTTTTATTTTTTTTTATAAACAAACAAATGAATGTTGCTTTGCGTTTGAAAATGCTTGAAATTGTAACTTCATTTCACAACAAATATCTGTCTGACTGAACAGTTCTTTTGTGTTAAATACCAGCATCTTGTAATTCCAGGATGAAACATGAGAGAACGTGAAGACGTTACGATTGGGCATTTTGAAAATAAACAACCATTAAATAATGTGATAAAAAAGCGAATAATTTCGAGTATATGTATAAATATTCAACTTATCCCAACAAACATGCGACGTCAGAAAGACGTTAAAATCAAGTCTGTATCACGTCGGTCAGTCCAGACCAGTGATGTCAGTAATGCGTTACTAAGTACGAACGTTTCGGGAAACCCACCCCAGTTCGCTTGTATTACGTTTACAAATAAATTTACAAATAATACCGCGCAGCTACACAAACGTAATGTCAGGAGATACTGTAGCGACTCCTACTCCTCACGGCGAGTCTTGCCCTTTAAGTGACACTGGGGGGCGGAGCCTGCGCGCGCCAGGGTTGCGTTATCAATAAAGTTTCCCTCCTCGGGATTTTTGGATTAAGCAGTTTCTGCCTCGGTTACCGAACCTGCTTCAATACATTGTTACTGTTAAAAATGCACTTCCAATAAAGTGAGTAGGCCTATTGGAAAAATTTATTTTGCTGCTGAATGTAACTACTAAAGTAACTTGTAATCTAACGTAGTTACTTTTAAAATCAAGTAATATGTAACGTAACTAAGTTACTTTTAAAAGGAGTAATCAGTAATCGGATTACTTTCTCAAGGTAACTTAGCCATCACTGGTCCAGACCCATTTTTGCATGTCTGGTGGACGTTCAAAACTGGTTCAAAATCTGACAGTGTGACTAGGACCTTAACCTTTTAACTTAACATGAACGTCTATGACGAGTTTTCTATCTGAACGTCTGACTAGGACCTTTATTGGATGTCAGGACGTGCAAAAACTGCAACTGAACGGCAGTAATAGACGTTTAAAAAAGACGTCGCTAAAACTTTCATTCTGGCTTTTCAGTGGACGTCTTTTGAACGTCTGACAAAGTGTCTTTGCTCGTGCTGGGAAATATTGAAATGGACCTTGAAAGTGACATACAAGTGTTTGAATTCCACAAGGTGTATGAACCCTGCAAACATGACTTTGTTCATCGCGCTGAAGCGCGGCGCACGCGAGGTCATGCACCTCTCGAATTTTATAACTTTGCGCGCGCCGCGCCTCAGCGCAATGAACAAAGTCATGTTTGCAGGGAGCGCTTGTACCAATATTTCCCAGCACGTTAAACTTAATTAAGTTAAATATTTATACATATACTCGAAATGATTCGAAATATTGCGCTTTTAATCACATTATTTAATGGTTGTTTATTTTCAAAACGCCCAATCTTAACGTCTTCACGTTCTCTCGTGTTTCGTCCTGGAATTACAAGAGGCTCGTATTTGTTAATGTAATACAAGAAAAATGTCCAGTCAGACAGATATTTGTTGTGAAACGAAGTAGTTACAATTTCAACATTTTCAAGTACTTTAGCCTAAATTGCAGCACTTTTCAAACCTGAAACACACTGAAACACAAAGCAGCATTAAAATTCGTCAGGTAAGTGTTCATTCCCCTGTTTTGAGGGGTGTGTCTTTTATACTACCACATATAGTTTCGGACAACACTGCAAAGCGGAAAGTATAAAGCCTCCACCGCTCGCGGAGGTTCGCGCGAGGTGCGCGCGGAGTCGAGCGCTATGGTCACTTAACCAGGCTTTAGCGCCCTTCGTTGAAATGTTCCAAAAGCACCGCTTGCAAACGGGCTTGTTCATATCCTTCGGTTTTCCATCTGTATCTGCTTCGAATCCAACAGCACTGCGTTTGCTTTAGCTGCCATATTAACATTATAAACTGTCCTGTGCATTACAGCAGCTTGGGTGGGTCAAACGAAAGCACATTTTATGTAAAAAGAATCGATACTTAAGGGAAACGAGTATTGTACCGTTTCAGAATGTTCAGTATCGATACGTATCGATATATCGATTTTTTTGACAACACTAGGTCATGCCCACCATCCCCACGTACACCACCAACGGGTCCTTGGGGGCGTGGAGAAAACATAGTGGGAAACTCCCGTCTGCCAGCTGCCAGGGGAGAGGAGCCCCTCGTTGGGGATCAGGATTCTGCTCGCCAAGTCCGCTGGGCAGCCTGGCGGTAATGCTCCGTTTTCGACTCCTCCGTAGCTTCCCGTGCATACCGTAGCAGGGCCACACACACTGGGTCCTGCTCGAGCTCCGCCTCTGTTGCGGGAGCATCACGGCGTCGCACAGGGGAAGAGGGGTGGTGGTGTTGACTCGCCCTCTTCCCCTTCTTGGCACAAGAAGAACGACCTGGCATTTTGACTGTTTCGGCTCGTCTTTCTGTAACGCTATGTGCAGGCGGAAAGACGAGGCACGAAGTCCGGCTCAAACACAGCAATTACTTTAATAACGTAAATAGCGCAGACAGCGCACATGTAACAATAATCCCATACGTGAGTGACTCAGACAAAGACGAGCACGGGACACTGCGCGAACGCACATTAAATAGACAAACCACATAAACCCCGAGTGATGATGAGATGAGCCACAGGTGAGATTGATGAACACACTCGGACACAACCACACCAAGGTTATAATAGTTTTGGATTTTTCATTATAGTTTAGTTTTTATTTCATTTTGACTTTTTTCTAATTCAGTTAGTTTTAATTAGTTTTTAGAGCATGTTTGCTAGTTTTTATTAGTTTTAATAATTTTTTAAAGCTTAGTTTTAGTTTAGTTTTCATTAGTTCTAGTATTAGTTTTTTTTTATACTTTGGGTTATTTGTCAGGTGCAGGATTCAAAAAGTCCAAAGTAAATATTGTGTAATAAAAACTCATCAAAAGATACCATTTTTAAAAATGCATTCAATTACTGTTGAACAACCAACAGTCCACAAGATAGAAGCCTTAAGTGCAAAATGTGTAATATTGCTGCTGAAAATTGCCAGACTAAGACTGACGGACACGAACATAGGAGCGTAACCCTATTTTGATTCGCGTGAAAAGCCAAACTTTGTGAAGGCAATCGAGTAACGCAGTCGTGTTGACATCCAGCCTCAACACATTAACTAGTGTATCCACCCGCTTGCGGTTTTTCTGCATTAACTAACCAGCAGCTATTTGATCACTGGTGAAGACGGTCCATTACGGTTCTCCTTCCTGGTGCTACCTAGCCGGGATGGTGCTTCTCTTTCGGCGGAGCTACTTAAGAGGCTAGCTTGTCAAGGTACTGACAGTTAGCCCTCTTGTGTGAACTTTGAGATTCGTGGGGTTTTTCCTCTTGAGAACTACTCCATATATTTTATCACCTGTTTCTATTACAATACATGTAGTCTTTCTCGTAGTCATATAAAAAAATCCCATACAGGACTCGCCGTTTTCTCCCAACTTTTGTTGTCGTAATTGTGCAGGCTAGCATAGCGAGCAGGAGCTCTAAACAAGAGACGTGACGGACCATGATGTGTCGTACGCTTCTGCCAGCTAATGTAAAACTACTACTGAAAAAGATCGATCTCATATCAGTTCACAAGACTTATAAATAAACTGACAAACACGAAAACGAAGGGTATCCTATCTATAATTTCAGTACGTTTTAGTTAGTTTTCTAAACATGTAATATAGTTATAGTTAGTTATCGTTTTTTTCTATTAATTACCGTTATTATTTATTTCAGTTAACGAAAATGTTTTTTCAATATTAGTTTTCGTTTTTTTGTTCGTTTTCGTTAACGATTATAACCTTGAACCACACCCACGAAGATACACAGACGTAGACAACTAGAAGTAGACAATATAAACACACGCCCAAAGGGGAGGGGTCAGGGGCTGTACCGTGACAATTACAGTACAAGCATAATATGATATGATGAAATAAAAACAAAACAAGTAATTATTAATTTAATTTATTTGTATAACAATCATCAGCTAAAATGTCATGATTGTGACAGGCTCATGGAGAAATAGTTAATTTCATAAACATTTCCTACATCATTCAATAAAGTGTGTAGAAAAGAAAAACATTTTTTAATTGCCCTGTATGTCTAACAAATGTTTTTAAGACAAATGAATTTTTCGGGAGCATTCACTGATCCCTCTGAATTTTGTTATCGACAGGGATTCCATAAAGTTGGTCAACTTGTGCTCGATGTTCTTATGCACATGGCTAACTGGAGCTGGTGCAATTCACTTGGTAAGTTCATAATCTCAACATTATTCATGATAAAACTGCAGTTATTCAGCTTTTGCCAGTTATTCTAAATTTCCATATTCACCCTCAGTGCATTCACTTGTGGTGGTGTATAATTGAATTTCACCATAAACCAAATGTATGAATGTAGGTGAAAGCAAATGTGTTTCAGATAATGTATTGTATCGTATTGTAAAGTAATGTATGTTCTATGTAGTAATGTATTAATGTTGTATATTCCAGGTGGAAAACTCAGGGGATCCTTGGGAAAACTTTGAAAATTCCCAGGAACTTAGCTACCCGGAATGTTTGTATCTGCTTATGGTTACCATGTCCACGGTTGGATATGGTGATATCTATGCTAAAACGGACATTGGACGCATTGTCATGGTGTTTTTCATCCTCAGTGGTTTGGTAAAACAACAAATCCTGTAATTCTTTTGTTCTTCTTTTCCTTGCTTTTAAGTCCCATGGTCACATTAATCACATCTTCAGCTATGGTGTTATTGAATACCGGAGCTGAATGGAGGTTCTACTTCATGTGATTACAGCACTAATCCAAACTCACCCTGGCCGGTACATACATCTGAGAGCTGCTTGTGTTTTTTGTGTGTCCCAGCAATAGATACACCAAAATAATCTTTGATGTTTTGTATTTTCAGACTATTTTGATTTATTATGTTAGAACCATATAGATTCACTTTTTAGTTCAGAATCAAATATGCAGTTGAATATGTCCCACTCCAAATTTGACTTTTCCATGAATTCCAACAAATTTTATCAAAGGTTTATACATGATAAAATGGTCTTCACTCCACATGTTCAAAACATGAAAATCAAAATAGATCAGTTTAGTTCATAAATCAGAAATAGTTTACTTTATCTTAAAATGTGTATTTGCTAAATAAATAAATAAATATTTTTCATGCTTTACTAAAACTTTAGAATTAGAATTAACCATCACTGCTTATTTTATCCTATCATATTTGTAATTTTTACCCTACCCGTAAATTGGCGGGAGCGGGAGTTTAATTAGTCCAGGAGATGCTGGAGCGGGACCACATATACATGTAGAAAAATCCTGCAAATTAATAGTCTAGAAAATTATAATAATAACAACGCAATGATTTCCATGCATAAGGAACAGGACGAAAACAACTAATCATTCAGTAAGTAGGCAATAAACTAATTCAAAATATTGGCTAAGCAACTGATCACGTGAACATGAAGTGTGCGTCATTTTGTCATTTTGATACAGAAATGGCAGAGACTGTAGACAGTCAACCAGTTTTAGCTGTGGAAAATTCAATTAAACAGGCGAATACACCACAATTAAGCCAACTACAGGAAGTAGTATGATGTATGGAAGTCATATTCCATTGTAATTAATGGAGATGGAAATCGTCTACCATTTGCTTGTTGTGATAGATGTCAGAAAATCACCTGACGGCATGTGTTTGGACTGTGGTAAGAAATGGGACAGCGCGATCCATCAATATATTGCTGTTTTAATAAATACATAAAATTTCAAGTACTAAATCTAATTAATTCAATTCATATTAGGATTGCGGGCGGGGGCGACAGAAATGTGTATGTGGCGGGCGGCTGCGGGATTAAAACAAGCAATTTTTTGGCCGGTGCAGGCGGGAGCGGGACTAAAACATGCAGGTGCGGGCGGGAGCGGGATTAAAACAAGCGATTTATTGGCGGGAGCGGGACTAAAACAAACGGGAGCGGGACTAAAAAAGCAGTCCCGCGCAGACCTCTAGTTGAAATCTTCCCCCTACAAAATAGGACAACCCTTCAATAATGTTATGTTCATTGTTCATAAACAGCAATCATTTTCGGGTAAATTTGACCCTGGTGCATTTTTAATTGTCCTAAAGATGTCCGAAACCAAAAAAATCCTAACAAGCAGTGTGAATATTTCATTACTTTACTTACATTATTATTTTCATTATCTATTCTGAGTCATGTGAACTCACTGAAATTACTGCAACTACCCACTTTGCTTAGCCGGCGTCTGCAGGCGTGTGTTTACCTGTGTGCTCTCTGTAAGCCGTCATCAGTCCCCTGTGATTCGACTTGCATGAGTGAGTTTTTCCCATCTCTCTCTTTTTGTTGTTTCTTACCAATCTGTGATTGGTGATACCTATCGCCGATTGTCAGCCTGTGGCAGGGTTGCCAACTTTTCAAGATCACTTGGAGTGAGATTTGAACCTGGAGGGGGTGGCAAGTGTAAATTGTTGACGGGGGGAGGGGGCGTAAGTTCTTGGCAGGGGGGGGGGTTCGTAAATTGTTATGGGAGGGGTGTAAAATGGACACAAATCAAGTATTATATCGTGATCGATCGCTCGCCAGTGGTTGGTGCCAGAGCGCACTAGTAACTCATTGAATCATAGATGTGGATCAGAGGTAAGTAAACTGGATTTTTTTTCGGCGTGAGAAATCAGATGTGTGGCATGAGAGCGCGTGAAGACAGTCAAATGCGTGTGTCTCACCCTCAATTCGTGAGAGTTGGCAACCCTGGCCTGTGGTGCTGGTTGGTAACACGGGCTAACGCAGCTTAAACATTAGCTTTTCCGCTATTGCTATTGTGGCTACTATGTTGGTCTCCGTGCTAACGGTTCTGGTCATTATCCTGGTCTCGAGTGCTGCTGAGGATTTCCAGCAAGTTTACTTCCTGAGTGGACTTTACAATCTTCGTTTTCCATCTCGACTTTACTCCACTACATACGGCATGTGTCTCTCCGCTGGTATCGCCCGTCGGCCTCGTTACATTCACTGTGGATCTAGACATCACTCTCTAGTGCATCGGTCCTCTGTCTCCAGCATTCCTGTGGTCTTCAGCTCTGTTCGTCTCCGCAAGCTTGGTCTGCGAACGCCTCAACGCGGAGTGGACCCTCGAGCCCTGGAGGGCTCTTCAACATTCATATTAACTCTGTCTCATCTGGTTCTCTTGACTTCTCATCACTGTTAAGATGTTTTGAGTTGCATCAGCTTGGTGATTTTCCAACCCATAAACATGGTCATATTTTGGATTTAATTTGTTCCACTCCTGGAACTATTACCAATGTGGTGGGTCATGACACTGGGGTATCTGACCATCTGTTTATCACTTCTTGTTTCTCTCCTAGCACTCTGCTTTATTCCTCCAAAACACTTCTCACCTACCGTAAACTTACATCTGTAAACTCTTCGGTGTTCTTCTCTGCCCTGGAATAATCTCCTTTTCCCATTATTCCCTCTATTCTCAATCTTGACACTGCCCTATCTGTCTACATTCATTCCCTTTCTGACACTCTGAACTCCTTAGCGCCTGTAATAACTCAATATGTTCCCTCCACCCACGTGTCACCCTGGTTCACACCTGATCTACGTGTTCTAAAGACTATGGGCAGGCATCTTGAGTGGCTATATAAGAAAACTGGTTTGCCTGTTCATCACCAGGCTTATATTGACCACCTGACCAAATATAAGGATGCCTTAAACTCAGCCCATGCTCTATACTACACGTCTGCAATAAATAATTCCGACCCCAAGCAACTATTTAAAATTGTTGATAATCTACTGCGTCCCCCTTCATCTCCTCTACATCTACATCTGATCAATGTAACACATTTCTTAGTTTTTTCACTAACAAAGTCTCAGTTATCTACCAGGATTTGCTGAAGGATCAATCACGTAGTTCTTCTTTCTCCACTTCCTCCCAGATGACTGTCTCGCCCTCTCTGTCATTCTCCACTTTTTCTTTAGTTAACTCTGATCATATAATTAAACTCCTCACCAGTTCTAAGTCTACTTGTCAGGGCTGGCCCCAGGGTGGCTCCTCCAGTCGCCACCAGGAGGAGCCCGCGAGTCAGACCACAGGCTAATCAGCGGTGATGGCACGCACCTGTCATCCTGTGCTTATAAGGACTACAGACGCAGTGACTCACCGCTGAGTTGTCTGCTTTCATGTCGTCAACCTCAAGCCCGTTTTCTCGCAATTGTCTCTGCTCAGTGTCTTGCCACCCTGCCTATTGCTTATTACAGTTGTTTTGTTTATTTCTCTGTCTTGTTCGAGTACTTACCTCCTGCGCCGCTCCCTGGCCTCTCTCAAGTTTTCCTCACGCTGTTATCCTTCCTATCCGTTTAGTTTTGGTTTTTGGGAAGGGTTTTTTGTTCCTCGCAGCCTGTGCCAGCCAGCCAGCCACTTCCCCTGGCATCCTTTGTTTCTCTTTGGTTTTTTGCTTGTTCTTATACGCATTGAGTATTTCCGCTATTATTTTCTGTTTTCCCCTGTTACACGCGTTGAGTATTTCCGCTATTGTTTTCAGTTCTCCCCCATTTTACGCGTCAAGTTTCTCCGCGATTACTTTCAGTTTCACCCTCTACGTCGGCACTGAAAACAGCGCGCCGTGTCTTTGTTCCCTCGTGTGTGTGCGATCATTCAGTGCACGGACGAGGCGCTTGGGTCCGTCATAATAAAATATCCGTGGGAGATTCAGTCTTCTACATCTCCCACTCTAATACTACTCTTTGCATTCTTGATCCTATACCTACATCACTGCTTAAACAGGGCTTCTCTTCTCTATCCTCCTCTATCTGTCATCTTGTTAATCCTTCCCTTGTTTCTGGTCACATTCCATTAGATTTAAAAGACATCTGCCATCACTCCGATTATCAAAAAACAGAATCTTGACATTACTGTTCTAAATAATTATCGCCCAATATCTAATCTACCATTTCTCTCAAAGATCCTTGAACGTGTGGTGGCCTCCCAACTACTTCTGTACATGTCTTCCAATAATCTTTTTGATATTTTGCAGTCTGGTTTCTGTGAATGAATGAATGAATGAATGATTTCAATTTATATAGCGCCTTTCAAGATACCCAAGGCGCTTTACAATTGTTTACACAGCTACAAATCTGACAACCAATCACACACTGGCGAGAAGCGGCAGCCAATTGCGCACAGCGTACTCTCTACCAGGATCCACAGCCCCCCGGGGGGGACTGCATGGGGTGCAGGAAGGGGAGAGAGGACAGACCCTAGTGACAGAGCACCATCCGCCACTGGGCATACAAGCACACACACACTCGGACTACAACTTGTTTTTATTGAACAGAGAGAGAGACACAGACAAACACTCATGGAGAATTTTGGGACTGCCAATTTACCTAAGCTCCATGTTTTTGGACTGTGGGAGGAAACCGGAGATCCCGGAGGAAACCCACGCAAACACAGGGAGAACATGGAAACTCCACTCAGATAGGAACTTGAACCCAAGACCCCAGTGCTGAGAGGCAAACGTGCTAACCACCAAGCCACCGTGCTGCCCACCGTGCTCGGCACAGCACTGAGACCGCTCTTGTTTATATGTTAAATGCCCTTCTTCTCTCCTCTGATAATGGCCATGCTTCTCTTCTTTTACTCCTCGATCTCACTGCTGCCTTTGATACAATCATGCAATACTGCTCTCACGGCTCCGTGATATTGGGTTTTCTGGTACCGTTATTTCTTGGTTCACTTCATACCTTTCAGATAGACGTCAGGTCATACGCTTGGGTAATTGTAAATCAGATGTAGCTCCGGTTGCTCAGGGTGTTCCTTAGGGCTCGGTGCTAGGACCACTGCTCTTTACTATTTATATTTTGCCACTCGGTGAGTTGTTACGACAGTATGGATTAAAATACCATCTCTATGCTGATGACACTAAGCTTTATCTCAGCTTTAAGCCTCATGCCCCTTTCCCACCCCCATCCATTACTAAATGTATATTTGAACTCAACCTGTGGCTACATGCTAATTTTCTTTTATTAAATGACCATAAGACTGAGTTTCTTATTATTGGCACTAAGTCTGTGGCCCTTTCCCTTGCCAATACATCGCTTACTGTTGCTGGTATGCCGGTCAAATCATCACCTGTTGCACATATTCTTGGGGTTCTGTTTGATCCGACTCTTTCATTCGAACCTCAGATACGTTCACTCACTAAGTCAGCCTTCCTCCAACTCCGCAATATCTCCCGCCTACGTTCATTTCTGTCTCCTAAAGCTGCTGAAACCTTGGTTCATGATCTCATCACTTCCAAACTAGATTACTGCAACTCTCTCTTCTATGGTCTCCCCTCTAAGTCTCTTTGGTCCCTCCAGATTGTTCAGAATGCTGCTGATCGTGTTCTGACCCAGTCAAGGAAGTACCACCATATAACACCTGTCCCAGAGCATCTTCATTGGCTTCCGATAAGTCTCCGTATCCAGTACAAAATTCTAGTACTTACTTTCAAAGCACTCTCTGGTTTGGCTCCCATATATCTGGCTAATCTTTTGCACCACTATGTCCCTACTCGCTGGCTTCGGTCATCTGACACTGGACTCTTAGTTGTTCCCAGATTCAAGTTGAGCACCATGGGTGGTCGATCTTTTAGTGTGGCGGCTCCGACCCTCTGGAACTCTCTTCCCCTCTCCCTCCATCTCTTATCATCTCTTAACACATTCAAGGCTCAAAGGCTTAAAGACCCATCTATTTAATCAACATTTTTTCACAACTTCCTCAACTTAGGTCTGTTCTATGGGATATATTTTTTTTTATTTTTGTCTGTTTTGTTCTTTTTTGTATTTCTCTGTACAGCGTCCTTGGGTACTTTGAAAAGCGCTATAGAAGTGGAAATTATTATTATTATTATTACATTACTAATTATTCTATCAATATTTAGTGCAATGGTATTCCTTAATTGTAACAGGTAATGGTTCAATTCGGATCGTTTTTCATAAAAAAAAAATATGTTCAAACTTTTAAAAATGTGTCACTATTAGATTTGAAAGAACAACACATAAAACACAATAGTTTTACATAACGTTGAAACATAACATTGCAATTTTCTTTTACATAAATGCACCGTGAACCATAAACAAAATGGCAATACAACAATGCAACAATACAACAAACAAGCAATTGCAATATAAACGTGTGCGTGTGTCTGAACACAGCACACGAGTGACATGTCATCACACTGTGCTTTGTGCATATGAATTTTGCACATTTCACACAGGTCTTGCTTGTCTTGACATTGTCAGATGGCCTGCAGTCCTGGCACCTCTTCCTCTTTCTTTTTCCCTCAGCAGCAACCTAGAAACAAGAGGACCATGGTTACTTTTACTATGCTGTCTTTTTGCTGATACCAAACACAACACACTCTCATACACTTTCATACACTTATACACACACACACACACACACACACCTACACTGACTTACTTACCTCACGCACTGGTGTAGTAGCCTACTTGGTGCACTCCTCTTCTGGAACTCCCTCACCGTGGCTGCAGCGGCTGGGGTCCTTGGCAGGTGCTGCCTACGTTGGATGTGCGATGTCACAAGTGCCTTCCCCAGCTCCTCAAGAAAGATACGCCTCTTGTACAGCTTTGACACATTCCAGTCAGGAAAGATCTCAGTCCAGATGACAAATGCATTATAGGCCGATACATCTATCATGTTATAATAGATGACCAAAGGCCAGCGCGCAGTCATTCGTTTGGTGCTGTAGGACCCAGTTACTTTGTCCAAGTTGTCAACCCCACCTTTGGTAGCATTGTAATCAAGGATCATGCTTGGTTTCTGGTCCTCTCTTGTGCTGATTTCAGCATTTTTGTGCAGAGTTCTCATAAGCACAACATTTTTTCCTTTTTGGGGCAGTAAGACACCAGGGCTGTGGTATCTGTGAAGGCAAACATGGAAGATTGAGGGGCCCTGTTCTTGATTACCAGCAGCTCAGCAGGGAGTTCAGCCCTGTTCTTTCGGACAGATCTGACCATTGTGAGCTTTCTCTTTAGAAGCTCCTGACCCAAATTATAGTTTGTGAAAAAATTATCACAGGTTATGTTGTGCCCCCAGAGACCCTCTGTCATGTTGAGCACGACCCTTGTGCCCTGATTCTTCTCTGGGGCTCCTCCAACCTTTCCAGTGTAAACCTGCATGTTCAGTGCATAGCTGGTGGTTGCATCACATGCAGCCCAGATCTTTATCCCATATTTAGCTGGTTTGGAAGGCATGTATTGCCTAAATGGGCAACGACCTCTGAATGCCACCAGCCTTTCATCCACTGTGATATTAGAGCCTGGGTTGTAGAGTTGTGGAAGTTGTTCTACCCACTTATGCCACACTGTCCTAATAGCTGCCAGTTTTTCTCTCTTCTGTCTACCAGCCCTTGTCTCTCGATTATCAAATCGGATTACTCTGGACAAAATGTGAAAAGTCTACAGAGACATTGTGGCTCGAAATACAGCCCTGTCTGTCTCTGCATCCCACAGACTGGCTGTCGATTCATCCTTCGACTTAAAAACCCCCGCCAGGATGAGGAGCCCAAAATACGCATCTAAATGAGTTTTGTCCAGCTCCTTCCACTTCTCCCCAAAAACACGCCTCCCTTCTAGATTACTCATATCCAGAATGATTTTCTGTATTGAATCTGGCATGACCAGCTCAAAAGCTGACTTGACACGTCTCACTGCCATCCTAGTGGGACCTGTCACTGTTTTGTATTATGTTTTCTGCAGACAGTTTTGCCTGATGCATATTTGGGGATGAAGACCACTGTAGTTCACCATTTTTTGACATGAATATATTGCTTGGAGGAATAGGAATAGCAATTCCCTCTTCTGGTTCAAAATCAGAATCATTACAATCAGAATTTACCTCAAGATGGTCTTCGTCTTAAGACACATCCTCCTCTATTTCACTGTCATGATCAATGATGACTTCCAGAGCCTCCTGGACTGTCATCCTTTTGCTTCGGCTGCTCATTTTGTAATGGTCTGCCTGACAGAGTATAATGTTGGTAGGACTCCCATGCAGAGAATCTTTTATTTGCCCCTCCCCTTGTTCACTGAATGTAGGTGGAGTTTTCCCGCGAGAACATAAATGGTTCCCGTCAAGTCATAACATTTGCACCTGTGTGTGTGTGTGTGAGACTGGGATTAAATATGTCTCACAGTTGCAAAGAAAGAAATTTTCTGACACCCTTTTACATCCAGTTTGACTGATGGGTCAAATTAACCCGAACAGTATCTATGTGATATAAACATGCAGGGGGTGGTTGCAAATATGTTTAATGAACTATTTTCATATAATATGTTGATTACACCAGCATTTCTTAGCGTGTGGGGCGCATGGGTATTGCAGGTGGGGTGCAAGCAATTGGAAGAAATTAACCTTTTTAAGCCTGTCATTTTAGTGCCTGTTCAGTTTTCATAAGCCCCGGATGTTTAAAATGTCTGCGGAACAGTATGAACCAGTGCTAGATTCGGCCCTTTAATGAATTTGTACCGCCCCCCCCCCCCCGGTCAACAAATCACGTTCGCCAGTGGCGCAAAAAGGGGGCATGCAACGTATGCGACGCATAGGGGCGCTGCACTAGAGGGGGCGCCAAATCGATGAGATATAATACAACTTTCGTTCGGGGGGCGCCGATAGTATGTTTGCATACACCTCAGAAAGTAAGTAATTGCACCCCTGACGTTCGCCATCCCCCCCGTCAACAAATTACGTTCGCCACCCGTTCGTGGGGCGTGGAATTTCCCCTTCTTCTGAGGTGGGGAATGATAGAAAAAGTTTGAGAACCACTGGATTACACTAATTAAACTAAGCAGAAGTTTCATACTGAAAAAATGATTGTAAATATTTTTCCTAGATCTTCAAACTTTAAAAAGTGTCAATCTGACCCATAACATATCAGGAGGTAACATGTATGTGCATAAGGGAGGAGTGAAATGGGATTAGGTCTTGCCTGTTTTGAATTTTTCATTTTTGTGCAACTCTGTCAAATCAGGCAGTGTGATCCACTCAGCCCTTGCATGAGTGTTTGTTGGACTAAACATGTATACTGCTCCTGTGCACTACTGCATTTATCTGAATTACTTAAGATTCCCCTAAAATACAGAGTGGTAATCATCTCTTCCATATCCCTTAACCCTAGGAGATTAGATGATCAAAATGAATGTTTTTTCTTCTTGTTTTATCAAAATATCCCATTCTACTCAATACGTTTTTACCTCTCTACCCTAACTTTGCAGTTAGTTCATACTTCTTTCTCTTTTTCTTTTTACAAATTTACTCTGTGGCTGAATCTTTCTCATACTTCTCTTACATGTTTTTAGTTTCTTCCTTGATGTCACTCGATTCCCGGTGCCATCTCCACCCTTGACATGATTAATAAAATACTATTAATAGTACAGTAAATGAGTCTGCCATTACTGTGACCCTGCCTGCATGCCTCTGTGTCTTGTGCATGTAGGCCATGTTTGCTCGCTACGTACCAGAAATCGCTGCTATCCTCCTTAATAGGCCAAAATATGGAGGGACTTATATCATGACCCCAGGCAAAAAGTAAGTCATGCTAATCTGACAAAATGTTTGTAGCAGTACACTGATACAATAAGTGGCTTACTCTCTTTGCTAAAGATTGATTGTGAAATGCTGGCTCAGGAATTCAAAGAGAAATGTCTTCCCTATATATATAGGTTTTTTATAGAGATGTTTTTCAGTGTTTTAATGACTCACGTTGCTAGTTTAAAGATTGTTTACTGTTTACTATGGTTTGTCACATGATTGTTAAAATTTGTGTTTTAGGCATATTGTGGTGTGTGGTAACGTTACTCTGGAAAGTGTTTCCAACTTCCTGAAAGACTTCCTACATGAGGACAGGGATGATGTTAATGTGGAAATTGTTTTTCTCCATCAGTAAGTAGTGTTGAAGTATGTAAGAAAATCCCTGGAACAAAAAAAAATTAGTTACCCACTGTGGCTACAATTTGATAATACATTATATTACAGCACAAGAGCTGTTGCATATGTTGTAAATTGTAGTTGTTGTAGTAGTTGTTGCTGCTGCAAGGGTCCTGACCCGCAGGAGAAAGAGAGATCATATTACACCTGCACTCCACTCACTGCACTGGTTACCTATCAGTTTTAGAATAGATTTTAAGGTTCTAGTGATGTTCCTATATTCCTATAACCACTGTGATCAGACCTGCATTACTGTAATTATTACTGAATTATTATACACATCTGTATTCTTTTGTGTCCCTATTCACAGTACTCTGTTGTTTTGTGTGTTATAGTATCGAACCTAATCTTGAACTGGAAGCCTTATTCAAACGCCACTTCACTCAAGTGGTATTCTTCCAGGGTTCTGTCCTAGATCCAGTAGATCTCGCTCGAGTCAAGGTACAGAATGCTGCTTCTTACAGAATACACCTGTTGTTGAGTTTGTAGAAATTGGAATTGATTAAAAATTCCACTGAAATTTTAGATTTATTGTATGTTTATAAGTTTATTTGTCCAAGGAAAATGCTATAACCTGAAGCTTCTAAATGAAAGAAATTTGGATACCTCAAATTTAGACATGTCACTTTCTCTTCCGGTAAGGACACGAACATGTTATGTATTAAGAGTATGTGGTCTTAAGAAACATGTGGTGCACATTGGACCAAATGCTAAAAGCTGATTGACAAAATCTTCATGTCTCTTTGTTGTGTACTGTTGTAGATTGAACTAGCAGATGCCTGTTTGATTATAGCCAATAAATACTCTTCAGACCCGGATGCAGAGGATGCCTCCAATATCATGAGGTAAAAGCCTTACTTACCAATTTTTAATAGTGTAGATTTTAGATGGTATTTGGGTGTCTCATATGTTTATTAATGAAATAAAATCTCCAACAAAGAGAGGCGGGTCATCCTCTTCTGTGACTTTTACTACTGGCTTTCCATGTGTATTCCTCTAGAGTGATATCCATCAAAAACTACAATGCAGATATACGTATCATTACCCAGATGCTACAGTATCACAACAAGGTAAAGATGTCACATTGAGGTCACTTACACAGAAGATTGTGAATCTGTTGGAATGTTTCAAGACTATCTTAGCCTAACATTTCTTTCACACAAGACTAAATATTGACATTCTTACATATACTGGTATAGAAATGTTAGTTCTGAGGGTTTAAATACAATTTCATTTAATAAAGGTTTATCAGTGTAAAGTTTTCTCCATGTTCTCCAGTATCAGGCTTGATTTGTCTACAGAAATTACACCCAGCATACAACTTTCAGATTAGGCTAAAACTGGAGCTTATACAGTTGTGATCAAATTTATTCAACCCCCAATGCTGCGAAGGGTTTTATGGAATTCAGTGCACATTTGTAATTGTGTTCATAATGAAATCTTACAAGGACTTGTTAAAGAACTAAATGCAACTAAGATAGCATCAATTTTTTTTGTCATAAAGTATTAAATGGCCTTTTTGTGATTTCTTCATTGACACAATTATTCAACCCCTTTACGACTACCACTCCTAAGAACAGAGGTTCATTCCAGTGTTTTCCATCAGGTATTGAAAACATCTGTGGATGTCAACGAGCAGCAATCAAGCATGATAAGCACCAATTAGGCAGATTTAAAAGGACTGTGATACTCAGCTCCTTCTAGACATCTACTGGTGTGTTTCCAAGCATGGTGAAGGCAAGAGAATGATCCCAGAAGACAAGAGAAGAGGTTATTGCTCTTCACAAGAATGGCAATGGATATAAAAAGATTGCGAAGTTGTTAAATATTCCAAGAGACACTATCGGAAGTATCATTCGCAAGTTCAAGTTAAAGGGCACAGTGGAAACGTTACCTGGTCGTGGCAGAAAGAAGATCCTGACCGCGACTGCTGTGCGCTACCTGAAGCGTAATGTGGAGAAAAATCCCCGCGTGACTGCTAAGGAACTGAAAAAAGACCTGTCAGATGTGGGCACTGAAGTTTCAGCTCAGACAATAAGGCGCGCACTGCATAACGAAGACCTCCATGCCAGAACGCCCAGACGCACCCCCTTGCTGACTCCAAAGAACAAGAAAAGTCGACTGCAGTATGCCAAAAGTCATGTGGACAAGCCACAAAGGTTTTGGAACAGTGTACTGTGGTCAGATTAAACTAAATTAGAACTGTTTGGGACAATGGACCAGCGCTATGTTTGGAGAAGGAAGAACCAGGCTTATGAACAAAAGAACACCTTGCCTACTGTGAAGCATGGCGGGGGGTCAATTATGCTTTGGGGCTGTTTTGCTTCTAATGGTACAGGAAAGCTTCAACGTGTGCAGGGTACCATGAATTCCCTTCAGTACCAGGAGATCTTGGAGGAAAATGTGATGGAGTCAGTCACAAACCTGCGGCTTGGGAGACGTTGGACCTTCCAACAGGACAATGATCCGAAGCACACATCCAAGTCCACTAGAGCATGGTTGAACATGAAAGGCTGGAACATTCTAGAGTGGCCATCGCAATCACCAGACTTAAATCCAATTGAGAACCTCTGGTGGGACCTAAAGAAGGCAGTTGCAGTGCGCAAGCCTAAGAATGTGACTGAACTGGAGGCTTTTGCCCATGAAGAATGGGCTAAGATACCCATAGGTCGCTGCAAGACACTGGTGTCAAGCTATGCTTCACGCTTGAAAGCTGTCATAACTGGAAAAGGATGTTGTACTAAGTACTAAAAAATAATGTCACTAGGGGGTTGAATAAAACTGATAATGATGTGAGCACAGTAAAGACATTTGTGGTTATTCCATCATAAATATTATGTTATGTTTGTCTAATTTATAAGTGCCTCTTTGATATAATTGTAAATAAGATGACTGAAATGATCAAAATCAATGTCAAACTGGCCAAAACACTTTATTTCAGTGGGGGTTGAATAAATTTGATCACAACTGTAGCTCATCTGTTTACCAGGCATAGTTTGTATTAGTGTTTATGCGTGTATGTGTGCGAGTGCACACATAGCAGTTGAAGTCATGTACACACGTGTGTGCAAGTACACATATGTATGTGTGCCTGCACATGTGTAGCCGGTGCTAAGTGCATCTCTGGTCCCAGGCTCACCTGCTGAACATCCCCAGCTGGAACTGGAGGGGGGGTGATGGTGCAATCTGTCTGGCTGAGCTGAAGTTGGGATTCATAGCCCAGAGCTGCCTGGCTCAGGGTCTCACTACCATATTGTCCAACCTCTTCTCCATGAGATCCTCCATTCAGGTATCTCCTCCAGAGGTCTGGCAAAAATTTTGCCCATTGTTTTTATGCTCAGAGAAATTGCTGTATGCTAAATTGGGTTTAGGATGTAGATCAGGACCAGTTACTAGTTATTAATGTAATGCATGGTTGGAAAAAAGCCTGTGCAGTCAGTTGGATCCCATTTTGAATTACAAAAGGTTACGACAGACATGAAAAATACACCTATGCCCTATTTGTGAAGGTATAATGGATTGTGTATATCTACTATTGATGAGGCTTTGTCACGCTACAGCCCCGAACCCCTCCCTTCGGGCGTGTTAATGTAGTCCATGTCTTTAAATGTACGTCCGTGGGTGTGGCTGGGTGTGTGTGTGTTCACTTGTCTCGTTAGACTAATGTGTTTCACGTGGTGCTTGTTAGGCTACGTGTATATAGTGTTTGTGTTTGTATCGTTTGGTGCTCGTCTTTGTGATATTCGTTGTGTGTTAGACTGTTGTTTCAGCATACCGTGAGTGTGTACTGTTCAGTGTTATTAACTGTGGTTTCGACACGCCATGACCGTGTCCTGCGTCAAGCCTAATAAATGTAGCCTTTGAACGCACCTCGACTTTGCATCCTCGACTCCCTCGCGCCCGTTACAGGCTTAGTTTATATTATGAATTGTTTTACTACCTCTCTAATATACTTGGAAAATGCACTGTGCTCTGACTGAGGGAAATATAAATAATTCGGGACACTGTCATCACAATTTCAGTATTAAACGATGTGATATTATAATTGAGTATTAAATGACTTGAATATAAGCTTTGCTCTTTATCAGCTTGAAGAGGAGATATGGCAGAAGTATTATCTGGGAGGAGTATCCCAAGAAATGTATACAGACTACCTATCTAGTTCCTTTGCGGGTTTATCATTCCCTGAGGTTTGTGAGTAAGTATTTATTCTATATTATATTATATAGAACATAACTTTGTCATCATGTCCCTTCAGAAATGCTCACTGTTGTTTCTTTGCAGGCTGTGCTTTGTGAAGCTAAATCTCTTGTTGATTGCCATTGAGTTCACCTCTGATCACTCAAATGCCAAGTGAGTGAACTTGGTGATTTTTAATGTGCATGTATGATTTGTGAATTTAGCCTTGTTTTATTTTGAAATCTTTACTGTGAAATGAAGTGTGCAATGAAGGTGTCTAGAAGCTCTCTCCACCCACTATGCTGATCCTCAAAGCTGATCCTGAGGTTGTTGCTGATACTGCTAGTTAGGGATGTCCCGATCCAGTTTTTTGAACTTCCGATCCAATACCGAGATTTATTTGCACTTCCAATCCGATATCGGCCGATACTGGCCTATCAGAGCATGTATTAAAGTTTAAAGTTATTTAGCCAACTTACTTTGTTGTCAAACTCATGTTGAAAAGCATTTTACTCTTGATAACAAGTAGCCAGCTGAATTAGGTGTGTTTGAATAATACACAATGGTTGGGTAAGGAGAAACTGATCTATTTACTTAGCAATTAACTCAAAATAGACAAAATAATAAATAACAAACAGAAATGGCATCAGTAAACCAAGGCTTAAAAAGCCATAAGTGCAAATACTATTGTAAATTGTAATTTTAAAAGTGGCAGTTTGACACGCTTCGCAAACGTTTCTGCCAGTGTTAGTTGTGTAGGACCTTTTTGTCTTTGGTTTTCTTTAGAAACTCTTCATGTTGTTTATGGTGGTATTTCGCTAAATGCTAGATTAGAGTGGTTGTATTAAAACAGGGGTGTCAAAATCATTTTCACCGCGGGCCACATCAGCATAATCATTACCCACGGACTTATAAATTTACCTACTCCTTAATGTTAAATAACTCTGAATTTATTACTTATTCAAGTTACAAATATTACAGATATATTTGCGTAAATGTAAAAAAATGTTTGCTTGTTGCTGTTATTATAACATAAATCCTTTCAATTTGTTAGGTTATGAAACCCACATTACTCCATCAATCAACGATCAAACTATCCAAGTGAATAAAGAAAAATTGATCAAATATATCACATTTACTTTGTTCAAAACTTGAAATATCAAATTACTGTGAAAATAGCGATTGCTTCAAAAATGCTCCCTCTGAAAAAGACTGAAGCGTGGCGATTTATTCAGCCACAACAAAGCAGCTTTTATTGCCGTTTCGTTTGTGGTTGTGAACACATTCTGTTGCGATTGCACTTTGCTTTTTATTCTTTGACAATTCGTTGTTTTCTAATTTTAACATACATAGCTCCATGTTTGGTCGCAAAATGCCGACGTATATTGTACTCTTTGACAACTGCCACCGCTTCATACCCGTTTTTCTCCTTGAAGCGCAAACATCGCTTTCCCATCTTTCTTGAAACACCCTTCTATCTGCATCGATATTTCTCTTCCTGGACATTTTGGGATCATTATTTGTATTTCCCAATTACACTTATTGGGAAAATCGCATCGATATGGAAACACTGCAGTGTCGAGATGCCGTCACTTCGCGGGTAACATAATTGCGGGAAATGTAGTTTTTGCTCACTTTTACTTCCTTTTTTTTTTTTGGACAATTTGGCTTTTTAAGCTCTCGCGGGCCACATAAAATGACGCGGCGGGCCACATTTGGCCCACAGGCCTTGAGTTTGACACCTGTGTATTAAAAGTTCTTACAGCTTTACCACCACGCTTGAATTTACTGTGGCATATGTTGCACTCTACCTCTTCGTCTTTGTCATCCTTTAAGGTAAAATAATCCCACACAACTGACATTTTTACCAATAACTCCAAATTTACCTGGCCGTCTTAATGGTTAGGAGATGCCACTGAGCTAAATTGGGGAGATACTATGCTCGTGTGCTGAAGGTGTGCTGGAAAATGTGGACCGAATTTTACTCTCACTGGCAAAAACTGGAATGGATTCTTTAAATGGAAAACGGATTGGACTTAAAAAAAAAAAACTGGATCAGGAGTCTGGATCGGCATTTTCTCGTGCCTGCCAATCTGATACCGATACGCATTTTTTGCAAATATCGGCGGCCGATCCGATCCAAATATCGGATTGGGACAAACCTACTGCTAGTAGTAGTAAATGCCAAATACTAAAATGCTCATATGTCAGTCTAATTTACACACATTCAACACAAAATGTATTCCAAATCTTGCAATCATGGTTGGTTTCTCTAATGTGTATGTTTGTGTTGCAGTATGATGATTAATCCAGGGAAAAAAGTGAAGTTGCAAGACAAAACACTGGGTATCTTCATCGCCAGTGATGCTAAAGAAGTGAGGAGGTACAAAGAGCGAGAGTGTGTGAGAGAATGGGGGAAAAGAAAGAGGCCAAAATGGTCACTGGTACAGATAGCATTTTAATAAAGTGACTATCCTTTTGTGTTGGTTTTAAATAGCTTATTGCCACAATATAGAGTTTAAAGCTCATATTTACAGATGCATAATACTTTACAAATAATGTAGCGTGGCTATTCCTTGGTTGTTTTCAATTAATAGAAAGCAATCTGAATAATCTTATCATATTTTTGCCTCCCATAGTGTCTAGACCAGGGGTCGGCAACCTATGCATAATCACTGGCACGCGACACGCTGGACCAGCATCAGCAAAAATATATATAATTTAATATAAATTATTATATTAATGGATTATACTTTCGCGAGTGACCGTAGCGCGCGACTCCGCACGCACACCGCACCGCACGGCGGAGGCGTTTATACTTGGCGATCGATTGTGATATAATACTTAATTTGTGTCCATTTACACACCCCTCCCCCCTCCTCTCCTCGGTCAACAATTTAAACTCGCCGCCATAGTGGCACACTCATTGACTGGACATGTTAAAGTTTGCACTCCATGTCTCAAAGGTTGCCAACCCCTGGTCTAGACTTATGTGGACCTAAGAAAAAATAATATCATCTAAGGTCATAAGAAAAGTACAAACTGGTTAAAATAGGCTGGTTTGATGAAGCCCCAAGCTGTAGATTCTGTAAAAGCTGTCTGTTGTGTGTTGACATTACATGCAGCAAAATGCTCATTTGAAGAAACATCCATTTGAGTTCAATAATTTTATATATTTGATTGTTTGATTTTTTTTTTTTTTTAGATGTTGATTTTAAAAATGGTGATTACACATTTATGGAAGATAGGAGTTTAAAAATGCATCAGGCTTGATGTGAACGTTCCACTGTAAATGCATCCTTTTGCAATTGACCTCTATCACAGGTGAAGAACATGCAGAAAAAAGCAAGGAAGCAAGTTTCCAACTGAGGCATTTAATGAAAACAAACATAAAATTGCACTAACAATAGCAAAAGAGGCCAAAGTGACATCAACGACCAAAAAAAGAACACAGAACCGTGGTGTGGCAGAACACACACCACATGAGGGAAGCATGCAGTAAACATGCTTTTACAATGTATTTAAATTTTACAATAAAAACAAACAAAAAAACCCCAGAAACCAAGATTCAATCGAGCGATTTCATATTCTACAGAGCGATTCAGCATATTTACCACTGCCCTCTACAGTGGTTTGGTTCAGTATTGTGTTTATGCAAAATATAACTCTTGAAGCATGCCTTGAAGGTGTATATGAATAGAAGTAAACTTCCCTGACATTGTAGGTAGCATGTTAGTCATTTTCCATATTGTACAAGCTTTCTGTGGACGTTGGGTTGGTCCTTCCAACATATTCTGTGTCATTATCAAGACAATAGGCACTAATCGTTTCATACCAGGTGAGAGAAGGCCACAGGGTAGCTGGTTTGCTTTGTCGTGTCAGACAAATCCAGTTTCTGCTTCGTTTTTCAACTTCTGAGAGCAACTTGACGGCTTGTGGGTAGGCCAGCCCTCATACTCCCATGCCCTTCAGAAACATGGCTGTCAAAGTGGCTACAAACCCTCTACACTCTACCTCAACCGGGAACACTTGGGTATGCCAACTACATTGTTCTGCCTCAGCTGTTATGTCTGCATGCCTCTGAATTTTGCATTCATATGGTTTTTCATTCAAAATTTTGCATTCATAAGGGCTGCCATTGTTGCTCTCCACAATGAACAGAGATTTCTGCAACGTTGTTCACAATATCAGGTCCGGCCTAAGACCGGTTGTGATGATTTCTGCCAGAAAAAGTAGCTGATTTCAACCTGCATCTTCCAGTCTTGGGTCAATTACCTTTTTTTTTAGATTTCATTGGAGGTTGTCCTGCCCTTACAAAAGGGATGGCATTTGCGAAGGAATGGAAGGCATTGGTTGCAGATCTTCTTTCTTCCAGGGTATTTACCAGTTGTTGAAGAACCTGGTTGTGCCTTCAGGTGTAGTGGCCCAGGGACAGTGCCACCAGTGAGGATGAGCCTTAACATTGCTGGGGTTTGGCAAAGAAAACATGAAGGATCTTCTCCAACCCATTGATGTAGGTTCATGGGTGTGGTAAGTACATCGTAGGTGGTTTCCTTCAATCTCCCACAAATCCTTCCAGTTGAGCTTTCACTGCTCCATATTAGTCCACTGACCATGTTTTGACTGTGAGACTGCCCATGTATGTCTCTCTTTCTCTTCTTACTGCCAGACCTTAGCAACAATCAGCTTTCAATTCTGGGTGGATGTTGCCCTGTGCCAGGTTTACCTGTCCCTAGCCTAAATCCACCTCTTCCTTGTTGCATCTGTCCCACAATGTATATATGCTTGAGAGTGGATTTTGCATGTTGTACAGAACTACTACAGGACAGCATACACTTCCAACCTGTTGCCCGTCTTGGAGCAGCATTTTGTATTATAGCATCTTGAGACTCTGTCAGAGTCGTGTCCAGCCTTACTATGTTTTATTTGGAATCATATGATTGTAAAGCTGCTTTGTGACATGTGTTGTAAAAAGCGCTATATAAATAAATTTGACTTTGACATTTGTATTCTTCTGTAAGGCTTGAGACAGGCAGCTCCAGAACACCATGTCCATATAAGCCATTGCTGCTGGCTTGGAACAGAGTGGAAACAGAGCTGCACTTCTTAATCAAGTGTCCAAAAATGAATTACAAACCCATTCTGTAAGAACATTTGCAGGATCTCCTCTCAGGTTCTTGCAGTGATAAAGAAACTGTCCTGTTCTGGACAAGAAGAGCAAGCAGCAAGATTTATGGTACCTTGTGAAAGGGATAAGAGTGATTTTAAGTTCGTCAGAATAATTCTTAGAATTATGTTAATATGTACTTTCTTTTGTTCCATTCCTGTTTATTTGCCCTCTTTGATAATGTAATTTGCTTTAGTAATAATGTAACATATAGGATTTTTTCCAATAAAGCGTCATTATATTGAACTGACTTCAGAAAGGAGAGAGACTGGAAGAGAGAGATGCAGGCATACACAGAGACACTGCTCTTGAAAAATTCATCCTAAACACTACAAAGAATTCAGCATTCCGAAGGCTCAGTATCCCTACACATTACCGTACATCACTTAGACACATCATTTTAAAACACATAATGCACTACATGACACATCCTAAACCACACACTTTAAAAGGTTAAATGTCTGTGTACATGTGTAAAAGTTATATTACAAATGAACACGCCCTAGAGTGAGGGAGTGTTCATGGAACACTGTTTTGTGTGTGCTACCTTAAACACATGATTGGAAAATAAAGTTCAGTGAGATGTTTTCCTCTCCTCAGGGCCTCAGTGTACTGTAAGGCTTGCCATGATGACATCACAGACCCCAAACTGATCAAGAAGTGCGCATGCAAACGAAGTAAGTTTACAAAAGCAGTACCTGTTATAACAAAAGCACTTGTCTCCATAATTTGAAGTAAAGGCCCTAAAGGAAGACTTAGGATATGACTGTCCTGTGCTGCCTGTTCTGTATTTATTCACATAGTAGTAAAGTAGAAAAGTTATGTCCTGAAAGGTGTTGCAGTCCTAATATCTCTTTAGGAAGTTTGCATAAGAGCTGTCTTTTCTTTATGGTAATGCATGCTAGCATGTTAATCTTGTATCGATTTTTGTGGGGTTTTTTATGTGATGAGTAATTTGGTGAAATTTAACGATGCTCATACATGTGATATCTTTATGATACTTTTTCTTTTGAAAATAATTTTTATATAATACTTTTGACATTTTTCTCCTTTTCTGCTACCATTGATTTTTCATGTTTTGATGTCCGAGTCTGAGTCTTAGACTGAGCCTATAGCCCTTTGAGTGGATTCATGCCTGTTCATTGCGGATTCACTCCAGTCACAAGTAGTAGTTTAAACTAACATACATTCTAGGAAGTTTCAACTTGTTAAAGATTTCTTTATTTAAAATTATTATTAATGATACCTTTTACCTTACTGCTTTAAGATGACAAAGACGCCCCTACAGAAGAGTGGTGCATTATTTCTTGACTTTACATGTAACATTTTTTACATTTACATTGTTTCCTTTTAAAATTCACAGCCTTCAGATGTTTACCATAGTAAACGGTTATATTTCATGCACTGACGGTATGCACTGACGTTAATTTCACAACGAAATATGCCCTCTCGGTCAGAATGAGTAACAAAACTGTGTAGAACACGACTGCATTTAAGAAAAACTGTGAAACCAGAAAGTCATCTGTCCACCACCAGAATCGGTCTATGGATATCGGCAGTTGGCAAGCAATCGGGTTTCTTTATTTATATATAGCCTACCTGATTTTGATGCTGGTACATATTAATGGAATGTATTGGTTAAATCACCAGAAAGGGATACAGTGTGCAGTTCTGTGCAGTTCTAAGCTGTATGCAACCACACAGGGAGTTTTCTGGATGTTTTCATTGACTTCCCAGGATCTGTGCATGATGCCAGGGTATTAAACTACAGAACCAGCAACAGGAAAGGTTTAACCACCACCTATGCAGAGCCAGAATTATTGTTGAAAGAGCATTTGGAGTGATGAAGGCAATATATCACTCCATTTTCCTCAAAGCACTGGAGGTAGACATCTTGTATGTTCCAGAGGTCATTATTTGCTTCACAGTTCTGCATGATGTCTGTCAAATGGTGACATAATGGAACCTGAAGAGGCAGACGATGACCAGCCATTGAAACCTCTGAAGCAAGCGCCTGAAGCAGAGTGTGGATCTGCAGAATGGCTAGAATGTTCAATGTGCCCATGCAAATAGACCACCCATACATTACAATATAAAACACTAGTACTTTAGAGTGTGAATATCTGTTTCATGTGCAAAGCATTGCATAGTAAACCTTTTGTTTCCTGTTTTCTATTTTGTACATATTCTGAAATGTTAATTAGCTTGTATTACATTTTATGTAGCAACTGACAATATTTTAAAAGCTGGAATTCAAATTAACAGCTACTGTTATTAAGGTAAACCATCATTATTAAATCTTACTTATTTTAAAACAGAAAACAAAACTTATTTTGTATTTATATTTTATTTGTTTTTATGTTACTTATGTTAACATTTTTTTTAAAGGTTGTGTCGCTCCTATCTAGTGATCCATTTACATCATTTGCATTCTGAAATGAAACTATTAATTTAATTAAGTTTAATCAAAAATATCTTGGCATATCTAGTAAAAAATAAAAAATAAAAATATCTAGTAAACAGCGAAGTGAAATGTATGACATAATGTTAGCAAGCTAGTTAGATAACTGTACATGAGACATCTTAAGCATACCCTCTATATTCGGTCCTCCAAGACTATATATAGGCCTATTTCTTTACTAATTACGGGATATCATCCATGATTTAATGTTAAAATTTGATGAAAGTAACTAGCTAGCTAGTTAATTTGTTTTGGGATGTTAACATTAGCACCAAGCCACTTAGCCAGCTAACTGTCTTATTAAACTGAGAAGACCTTTACCTCAATACATTGTTTACTTAAACAACTTCAAATCAAGTGAAGCTTAATATTGCTGACACTCTTTTCAGGTGGTTGTGATATCAAGCACATGGTTGCCAGGGAAACAGGAATAAAAAATTTCAGGCCACCTTATCCATTGTAACGAGGTGACAGAAGCAGCAGACAGAATATGGGGCCATGCAATCTTTAATGTCCATAGCACAGCAATGACAATCACACTCTAGAAGTAAGGAAAAGCCAAATGCACACAGCGCTAGGCTATAGATCCAGGCGTTTAAGGCGCATAGTCTGTAACTTGGCAGCTGGAAGGAAGGCAGGGGAAGGAATGTGAGGAATATAAAGTGGGCAGCTCCCCTGTGGGACTGGCTCGGCCTCCAGTGACAGCTATTGTAATTAATATATCTATTTCCTCTTATTTGCATATTCAGGTATGATTTTCTGTTCTTTAAAGGTCACTAATAATTTTCACAACAATCGTTTGCAGCTACTGTTCATAAAATATCCCATCTGTTTTTGCATCATCGTAGTCTTTCAATGTGTTTACTTTTTTTTACCTTTTTAGTTTTGCTCATAGGCCTTTGTCAAACATTTTATGTGTGCAGTGAATATCACTGACTTTACCTTGTGTTTTGCCACTAAGGTTGGCTAGTATTCCTGATGGGACCTTCCATGTTGTGGACATGACAGATTACTTGTTTGTAATTGGCCCTTGTTGGAGGCCTTCTGTTAGACAAGCCAGATGAAAGCAGGTGCTTCATTCGTTCAGCTAGTCGGCTAGGCATAGCTATAATGTTTCTTAGCCTGTAGGCATGGGCCATATCAGGGCCATGGTCTGCCATATACTTCATGTTTCTGACCCACTCTTGGACATCTGCTTTTGTAATGCCAACTGTCTCCAGCTCTGGGAATTTGTGCTTCTACTTAACACTGTGCACCAGTATGATGCTTCATTCTTCTAGATACTCTTCCTGTAGCTCTGAGTGGTTCCACAATCTGGGTTATTGTTGCACCGCAACTGAAAGTACATGTTGGTTGTGTCATTGATGAAGAGGACATTTACTCTTTTGATTGCTGCTTCTTTTGTATATCTCTGCAGTCTTGATGGCAGTGCTGTTGATCCTTCCCTTGTTTAGCAGACAATATAGCCTCACCTATAGGGGTTAGAGCTGTTTTTATATTGTTTTGCTAGGCCACCTGCTATCAGAAGGGTCTGGGTTCTTATCCAGGGGCAGAAGGTGAAGGAAAGCTCAACCTTACCAAACCAGTTTCATCACATTAGGTGTAATGCAGGGTTGCCAACTTTTGATGTTCGCTTGGAGTGAGATTTTAACCTGGAGCCGGTTGCGAGTGTATTTTGTTGACCGGGGGGGGGGGGGGGGGGGGGGGGGGTGGCGTTGAACGAAAGTTGCGAACGTAAAATGGACACAGATTCAGTGTTATATCGCCGGTGGATGGCGCCAGAGCTAGCGAACTAGTAACGTATTGAATCATATATGTGGATCTGAGGTAAATAAACTGGATATTTTTTTTCGGCGTGAGATATCGGAAGTGTGGCGTGAGAGCGTGTGAAAACGGTCAAATGCGTGTGTCTCACGCTCAATGCGTGAGAGTTGGCAACCCTGGTAATGTATCTTCACTACATGTAGAGAATACCACAGCCATGTGTTCATTCTTATAAATTGGTTATTATAGGCATTTTTACACATTTTACAAAAGAGGCAAATTGCTTTGATAATTTTAATTTTGCCTATGTAGCAAGATTGATAGATAGCCACATTGAAGGCTTGTCATCATTAGCTTGCTAGATAACTAACTTTGCAATGTGTGTATTGCCAAATGAATAAGACTAATAAAAGAATAAGATTTTATATTTTATGGGAAAAAACCCCATATTTAAGATAAAATTACTGATCATGCATAGTAAAACAAGGCAAGATGTTACTTCTGAGTCATATCTGTGTCATTCAGACTTTTCTAACAGAGCAGTTAGTTAGCTAGATGTAATATCCGCAATGTCACGTGTCAACCAGATACTGTTACAGTGGGAGGAGGCAGGCACGACGAGCGGGTACTTTAACATGAAACGTTTAATGGTGAGGCACAAAGAACAAAGTGCGGCACGTATCGCGCAAGCACTGCACACATACACTCACAAGGCACAAGCTTTAGACAAAGAAGAGCACGAGACATTGCGCGAATGCACATTAAATAGGTGTAGAACACATCAGGGTTGCCAACTCTCACACTTTGAGCGTGAGACACACGCATTTGACCGTTTTCACACGCTTTCACACCACACTTCCGATTTTTCACGCAGAAAAAAAAATCTAGTTTATTTACCTCTGATCCACATCTAGGATTCAATGAGTTACTAGTTCGCTCTGGCGCCAGGTCAACCTAGAAGTAAAATTTGAGGCTCTGTGATTGTGGTCTTAACTGCATATTGGGTTGGGAATACAATTCCGCTTGTAAGTGCTGGTTTACCAATCAGTCCCTGCATCTCAAAGAGTTTACACTTTGATTTCTTTCAGCTCAGAAGTCTCTTCGGGTGCCTTCTTAACCCTCTTTAGTGTATGTAAGTAAGTAAGTTTATTTTTATAGAGCGCTTTTCACAGACACAGTCCCAAAGCGCTGTACATCACAGACAATATAGTATAAAAAAGCAATAAAATATAATAATAAAACAAGTTCATAAGCAGGGCAGGCGAAGATAAGACCAGCTAATAACATTCAATGTTAAAGAACACTAAAAAAACATAAATTAGCCAAAGGCCTGTTTAAAAAGAAAAGTTTTGAGCTCTCTTTTGAACACATCAACAGTGTCTGCCAACCGAAGGTGCAGTGGGAGGCTGTTCCAGAGCCTAGGAGCCGCGGATTGAAAGGCTCTGTCCCCCTTGGTCTTAAGTCGAGTCCGGGGAACAGCTAGTAAATTTTGATCTTGTGAGCGGAGACATCGGGATGGTGCATGTTTAGTGAGGAGTTGTGTTATATAACCAGGGGTCAGACCAGCTAATACTCTATATGTAAATACAAGAATTTTGAATTGAATTCTGAAATTTACAGGGAGCCAATGCAAGGAAAAAAGGATCGGGGTTATATGAGCTCGTTTGCTGGTGCGCGTTAGTAATCTGGCTGCTGCATTTTGTATTGTTTGGAGGCGGGAGATGGAAGATTTATCCAAGCCATATAGCAGAGCATTGCAATAGTCCAGGCGTGATGATATGAGGGCATGTATAATTTTTTCCAGGTCAACTCTGGAAACCATGTGGCGTATTTTGGAAATGTTCTTTAGGTGGAAAAAGCAGGAGCGTGACATATATTTAATGTGTGTGTCAAAGCTCAATGATGGATCCCAGATTTCGGCCCAGATTTCGGATGTTAGGTTTGTTGACTGGACAGTAAGTGGCAAGCATCTGACAGATTTTTGGACGTAAATCAGGAGGTGCAATAATCATAGACTCAGTCCACGTTGTCCACGTTTAGAACAAGACAGTTGCTAGATAGCCACTCACTGATCCGGGATAAGCACTGGAGGAGGGTAGACAACCTGCCCAGCTGATGGGGCTTAAAAGACATATACAACTGGATATCATCCGCATATAAGTGGTAGGAAACTATTTTAAAAGATTGGATAATGCCAGCTAGTGGAAACATGTAAAATGCAAATAAAAGAGGCCCCAGCCAGGGGCGATTATAGGATCTGGTCTTTAGGGGTGCCCAGCCCCCAGTGCTCACAGAGGCACAATACCAAAGTATTGCGCAGGTGCAGAGCAAGTTTTTTGCATAATATAATATTTAAAAAATGTGTTGAGCCAGGGGGTGCTGAGCAACCTCACGGTGGTGCTCTAGCACCACTAAAAATACCCTAGCCTCGCCCCTGGCCCCAGCACTGATCCCTGAGGTACCCCACACCTTAATGAAGCAGTGTTAGAGCGGAACCTACTAGAACAAATTGAGAAGGTTCTATCATTTAAATACGAGGTAAACCAGTCTAGCGCTGTGCCAGAGATACCAGCCACAACCTTAAGCCTATCCAGCAAGATGCGATGATCAATGGTATCAAAGGCTGCACTAAGATCAAGCAAAATGATGACTGTGCAGTTTCCTGCATCAGAAGCCATTAGGACATCATTATAAACTTTCAGGAGTGCGGATTCGGTGGAGTGGTGTTTACGGAAACCCGACTGAAATGGATCCAAGATGTGTAAGTCAGATAAAATGGATCTTAGTTGGGTTTCTACTATTTTTTCCATCAGTTTACTAATGAATGGCAATTTAGAGATCGGTCTGTAGTTATTAATGCAGGTGGTATCAACGTTTGGTTTCTTCAGGAGGGGGGTTACAACAGCATGTTTTAAACACAATGGAACGTGTCCTTGATTCAGTG
Source organism: Brachyhypopomus gauderio (assembly GCF_052324685.1). Taxonomy (NCBI): domain Eukaryota; kingdom Metazoa; phylum Chordata; class Actinopteri; order Gymnotiformes; family Hypopomidae; genus Brachyhypopomus; species Brachyhypopomus gauderio. Next base: position 17,034,224 of record NC_135213.1, read on the forward strand.
AGCTATTTATTATTGATAATAGCGAAGGTCCTATAGTTGAGAGGGTACCAGTCAGGACAGAGTGTGGTAAAAGTTCCTGAGGGTAAGAGGAGGGTTTCATCTTCCCAATTACATTAACTAACTCATTCAGTGTAACGGGGGAGAAAGAGTTAAAAGATTCAGAACATGGGGGACCCTGTGCTAGAGGAGGCACATTTTGTGAGGTATTTGATCTCAGGTTAATTATCTTGTTACTAAAATGATTTAAAAGTCTATTACAGTCATCATCAGAGTGTATCATAGCTGGCTGAGGTTGGAGAGTGGTGATCCTATTAATAGTGTCAAATAAAACCTTAGGATTGTTTTTGCCTTGAATAATCAGATTTCCAAAGTAGGTTGACCTTGCTTTTTTCACCGACTCGTTGTACAATCGAAGGGACTCTTTTAAACATTCATGGTGAACCAACAATGTGCAAAATATACAATATGATGACCCATCCTGAGTTGTTCACTTACCATGATTAAGTGTACAGTTGTGGCCAACAGTTTTGAGAATGGCACAAATTTTGGTTTTCACATCATTTTTTAAGGTGGCAATTTGTTTTAACTCTACATTGTGAAGAATGATTAGATAAATTGCAATTTATTGCAGTCAAAGAATTACTGCATTTCAGACACCACATTTCAGCCCCACAAAATGGCCTGCTGACATCATTTCATGATGATCTCGATAGATAAGGGGAAAAGGTTAACAAGAGCACTCATATTGATCTATCATGATGATTAGAAGAGCAGACTGGTTGCTTTAAAAGGGTGGTGGTGCTTTTATGTATTTTTCTGTTAACCATGGTTACCTCCAAGGAAACACACGCAGTCATCATTGCATTGCATCAAAAGGGTTTCACAGGCAAGCACATTGCGTTGTAAGATCATCAAGAACTTCGATGAAACTGATTCAGTTGCAGTGAAAAAGGCTTCAGGGCACCAAGAAAGTCAAGCAAGTGTCAGGACCGTCTCCTAAAGAGGATGCAGCTACGAGATCGGGGGAGCACAGATCTTGCTCAGGAATGGCAGGGGGCAGCACTGTGAGGCAAAGGCTTTTGGAGGGTATCTTGGTGTCATACTTATTTACCTTCAGAATTGGAGGATAACTGCTATCACTCTGGCCAAAAATGGTCTTCATTGAAAATCCATACTTCAACATGGAAACAAGGTTAAGCAGCTCAACTGTTCATGAAAACAGGAGCCGGGCTGCAGAAAAATGGCAGCATTTGTTCTAGAGTAGTGAGTCAAAATTTGAACTCACCATATAGCTGGAGAGCAGTACAATAATGTGTCTGCAGGCAACAGTGAAGCATGGTGGAGGTTCTTTACAAGTTTGGGGCTGCATTTCAGCAGATGGATTTGGGGATTTAGACAGAATTTGGTAAGAATAATGTCTTCAATGCTGAGAAATACAGGCTGACATCCAGCCATCATTCAGTGCAATCAGGGAGATGTCTGAGGCTCCTAATGTATTCTGTAAAACAGGGGCCTCAAAGTGCCGGCCCGCGGGCCACATCCGGCCCACAACGCAGTTTCATACGGCCCCTCATGGGTTAACAAAATAAGCTTAAATCTGACCCACAATTCAATTACAATTCATTAAATTCAATTGAATGCTTAATTTTTATATTTTATTTTAACTTTTTTAAAAAAAAATTTTTTTTTTTTGGCCTATGCAGCGTTGCCCAGTCCACTTGTAGGCTGCACGTCTCTACGCATGTGCTTACCATTACCATTGTTAGCCAAAATGTCTCAAAAAATAAAAGAAAGGTTGACCTGGAGCACAGTTTCAAGAGAGGTGGACGATCGATTATTTATTTGTGGAGTTCAACGTGACTGCCACTTGTCTGATATGCAAGGAGAAAGTTGCCGTGCTTAAAGAGTACAACCTTAGGTGTCATTATACCACCAAAAATGCAGAGCAGTATGCTAGGTATGAAGAAGAGGAGAGGGAGACACGAGTCACTCAGCTTCAAAAAGATCTTTCCCTGCATTAAAACTATTTCCAGCGAGCAAAAAGAGGTAGTGATGCCACTGTTGAGGCAAGCTATGTGGTGAGTGAGCTCATCACCAGAGCTGGGAAGTATTTGAATGTGTTGTGGCGTGGTCTGGATAGGAGAGACAGTAGGCAGATCCATTGTCAGCGTAACACGGTCATGGGTAACTAGCGTGGTCCTTTAAAGGACAGACGCTACAGTATGTAGCCTTTTAAAATTATTTTATATGTACATAGTTTTTATATATTAAAATAGTTGTTTTTCCCTTTTCCCACTGATGTTTGTCACGATCCTTTAATCTGGCCCCTCATCGAAAACACAGCCTGGTTACTGGTCCCCAGGTTTGAGGCCCCTGCTGTAGAAAGACAATGTCCTGAAACATACATCCAGTGGAATTAAGGACCATCTTCAGCATAAAGAAGAGCAGTGAGCAGTGAATATTTGGCCCCAAAGATAATTTTGAATACCTTCAAAAACTGTCCACCTAGAAGAATTGATACTATTTTGAAGGCATGAAAATACTAATATTAACACTTCATTGATTTATATTGATGAATAATATTTGACTAACCCTAACCCTAACTCTTTTTTGTGTGTTATTAACACTATTAACACATTTTTGAAAGGATTTTTGTAGTATTTTTTCCACACCTGCCTAAAACATTTCTGTGAAGTACAGTTTCTAGAGAAACATAATATTCAGAAACATCTGTGCCGAGTATGGGCTGGAAGTCTCAAGGTCAAAGTGAGTCAAAGTCAAAGAAGAACCAAACTAAGAGCTTGTTGGGCTTGCAGATACAAACTGATAAAATGGTATTATGGATACACAGCGGAAAAGTCTTGTAGTGACAGATTTGGCAATTACATGTGATAGCAACATCAGAAAGCTTCAAAAATAGCACATTGCACCTTGCAGTCACTCACTAGGCTGGTTGCCATAAGCTAAATGCAAATAAAGGATCGAGGCTTGCTGTGTGGTTTTCAATCTCGTCAACCTCAGTAAGACTTCTGATCACATTTGTTTGGTTTTTGGAAAAATAAACATTACTTGAGGAAGAATGGGAGGCTGCGCAGAAGGTGTGTTTTCAACATGTAACTTTCATTAATGACACTACAGTGAACAAGATGAACGTACGGGACTGAAGTCAGAAACATGGACAACAAAAAAACATGGACAACACGCACACTTAAATACACTCACTATAACAAGATGCGAGTGCATAACAATGATAATGAGACAAGAGGCAGGAAATGCTAATAACAGACAGACACTAAAAAACGCACATGGATGTAAGCACACGCAGACACTGACAAACCAATTAGCTAATTGCCTCTTCTAATGCTATTAAGTACATTTTAGTGCATTAAAATATTCATTTCCATAAACGTTCTTATGTCTCATCTTTATCTGTATGTGTGTTTTGTGAGACTTCCCTCATCTTCTTTCTCCACCTCCTACCCAGTGGCTCTTGCTAGTACTGTCTTTGTTCTGGCACCATGAAACAATAGCTTTACTGATATATTGTTTGCTAGATTCTCTATACTATTGGGGATGTCAGAATTTTTAGCTTCTGAAAATTGTGCACTAGTTTATTCTGGCTGTGGTCAAATAAACCATGTTAGAGTGGTGACTTTAGGCCAAACTGATGCCTGTATCTTTGCAGATGAGGGTGAGCTAGCTGAAAAACATGAAAATGGAGGAATAGAAGATTCATCTTCAGAGAACTCAAGGTAAATTTGCGCATGTTGGGTGGTCATCGTGGTCCATGGTGATCATTATGCCTGTCTGCAGGCACAAAATTTGTGGACTCTGACCAAAGAAAGAGCTGATAAATTACGGAATGCATTAATAGAGAAAGACTGAGAACAATTAGTGAATTAATGCTTTTTAGCCTGTCTTTTTCTCCTTTTTCATCCTGACGTGAACCTCTGCTGGTGCCCAGACCATCAACGGAAACGATAGATGAAAATGAGAAGAAGTATGATTCCACAGGAATGTTCCATTGGTGCCCCCCTAGAGAAATTGAGAAGGCTGTACTGGTGAGAGCTGCTATAGTCTAATACATTGAGAAGAGGTCACACTGGTCAGTTTTGGTGTATTCTAACAAAAAGAGAATGTCATACTGGTGAGTAACACACAGAGAATGATGTTCTGATAGTGATTCTACTTTAGTTGGATGTTCAGTTCTCAAAGTTCCTTAGTCCAGTTGTCTAAATATGTAGTGTGGCTAGGTGGCCTGGGTGACTTGATTTGCATTGTTTGAACTGATGTGGACAAAGCGGCCCTGGTCTGCTGTAGTGAAATGTGACTTCATGGGCAGTGTTGTCATTCTTCGTGTTCCTAGTGAGGCTATGCCAGCATCCCTTTAAACAAGGAAACAATTGTTTAATGTGTTAAACTCACAGCTAGTCTGGTTGGAAAGTAGTTAAAGGAGGGAAGAGAACCCACATTCATACCATTGAGTGAATCTATTAATACCAATGATATAAAGAAGAAACAAATATTATTAAATCGTATATTATATATCGTAAAAATATATAATATTTATAAATAAATATAAATCGTAATTGCACTTTATCTCTGGGAACACTTGCTAATGTAGTCTTGTAGGTATTTCAGTCTTGCTAGGTATTGCGCTGTGTCTAATCTTATATTTTGTTGTCTTCGTTCTAGGTATCAGCACTGGCAACTGTTTATGGCAGTGCTTGAGCTTGAGTAGTTTGGACTTAAACCTGTTTATACTAGATAGATATGCATATTCTGACTAAACACTTAGCACTTTTGTAAGTCGCTCTGGATAAGAACGTCTGCTAAATGCCGTAAATCTAAATGTATTTAAAAAAACATGTAAAATATTATATAAAAATAATATTTGACCCTTACACTTGGGAGACCATAAGGACTGAACTGAACAACTATGAAAAACTGCTTTAGTGGTCCCTAACAATGCTGCTTTAACTGTAGCAAAGAGAAATATTTTAGCCAATAGTGCTATATTAGACAGTGGTAGTTCAGTCATGGCTAACGGTGCTGCTTTCTCTTTCCCCTCAGACCCGCAGCGAAGCATCGATGACCGTTGCAAACGGCCATGTGGTGGTGTGCGTCTTTGGTGATGTAAATTCACCTGTAGTGGGCCTGAGGAACCTGGTGATGCCTCTCAGAGCCAGTAACTTCCACTTTCACGAGCTGAAGCACATCATCTTCGTGGGGTCACTGGACTATCTAAAGAAGGAGTGGGACACCCTCAACATCTTCCCCAAAGTCTCCATCTTACCGGTGAGTCTGCTCCAACTCAGAGCATGGAATTGGTTTTAAAGTGCCTTAGTTGTATTAAGATTTGTCACTTGTGAGATTGCTAATATATCAATGAATATAGACCTTCCTGTGCCACATAGTCTACAAATAACTGAATAACTAAATTATTTCAAATAGAATTATGAATCACTTACTTTGAGTGACTAATGTTTGTATTGTTGTTTATTTGGGGTTTGTGTTTGTGAAGGGCTCTCCTCTGAGCAGAGCAAATCTGAGAGCTGTGAACATCAACCTGTCTGACATGTGCGTCATCATCTCAGGCATCCAGAATAATGACGAGGACACTTCAATGCAGGATAAAGAGTGCATCCTGGGCTCACTCAACATTCAGTCCATGCGGTTTGAAGACTCCATAAGTCTTCTGCAGGCAAACTCGTATGGTATCGATACCTGCCAACAGTAGAAACACACACAGATGTTCCACCCCTGAGGAGTTGTTTTTTTTTTTCTGAAGTGCACATAAGTGAAATAATCTGCCAATAGATGCTAGCATGCACTAGTCTTGGGACCATTGGTATTTCTAAAACCCTGTATTAACATGCACACATGAACATAAGTAAAATAAACATAATGCATGCATGAATCCACACACTAAATCTATACACAAACACATGTAGACAAGTGTGTGTGTGCGTGTGCGTGTCTACACATGCTTCCTGCAGGCTTTAGTCCTCCGGGTATGGAACGCTCTTCTGCTGAGAACAGCCCTGTGCTTGGCCAGATGAGACGTGCCACCATGGAAAGGATCGTCCCCGTCATGTCAGAGCTCGGTACAACACACACAAAGACATACACACATACACATACCTCACATATAGGATTAGGACAACGTTAGGACAATAGAATTAGGACAATTCTTTAGGAGTCTAAAGAAAAATTAATTGTAAACATACTGCCAATTCAGTATGTAAAATATATTAGGGGTGTCACAATTTCGATATTTAATTGAAATCGATCGAAATTATGTCTCGATCTCGAGCCTCAAAGTCAAAAAGAGAATCGATGATCTCTCCCTCCAAGCTACGCAGGCACCCACACTATGCAAAGTAAAGCCTGGTTTATACTTGACGCATCATGAGTGGCGCGAGGGTCCATGCGCCGAAAATGACGTAATTGCGGTGGCTCCGCTCATACGTGAGGGCCTCGTGCACTGGCGATTCGCGAGATCGTGTACCTCTCGAAATTTGTAACTTTGTGTGCGCCGCGCTTCAGCACAATGAACCAAGTCATGTTTGCTGGGCTCATACATCTTTACAAGGTGGAATTAAAGCACTTGTACGTCACTTTCAAGGTCCATTTCAATAATTCCCAGCACGTTAAACCTAATTAAATTAAAATATTTATTAGGGGTGGGACTTTAACGTGTTAATCTCGATTAATTAATTACAGGGAAAATAACGAACTAAAAAAATTTACGCATTTTAACGCATTTAACGCATGAGACACTTTTGCAACGTGGAATGTTTCTCAGTGCACGAGTTCCAAGCATACAGATTAAATGGACGCACAATAAGATGAGCATGATGGAGATGACTGAAGAGGCTACGGTGGTGGATGGGAAATTTAAATATAAGCAGTGGCGGTTCTAGGGGTGGGGCCACAGAGGATCGGAATGTCCAGCGTGAATAAAGCTTACAGAAGGTTTGCACGATCCTGCGGATAAAGTTTTTCTCTCCACAACTGATGGCACTTTTGAGGAGTTGGTTGGTAAGTCATAAATCCCTGTTTACTCACAGCTGTCACGTAGCTTAAATCTGAGCAAATCTAACATTAGTTAACAGTAGTGTTAGAATTTAGTGTTTAGACATGAACGTTAGCATTTCGCTAATAAATGTAATGTGGATTCATGTTCTTCATTGCAACTTAACATTAAATATAATGTTTGGCAATGATAGAGAATATAAAAAGAAAGGGTCAGTGTCAGGCAGGAATTCAGCAGTTTTTGGCCAAAAGATTGAGCCAGCCAGACGCTGAAACAGAGCAGAGAGAGAGCAGCAGAAGACTGTAGACCAGAGGCTGGTCAGGAGCAGGGCAACAACAGTTAATGCTGTAATGTATGATATTGTAACTTGTGAAATGGCACATAAGTTCACTGAATTCGTACATCTCATAGTGATGATTTACCATAACTTTTATGTAATGGCTTAAATTTTTATTGGTTCGTATATCACCACATCTACCACAACTCATATTTTAAGCTTTCAAGTTTTTCCTTCAGTTTTAAATAAATAATAATGTGGTCTTGTAGACAACATGGTTTCTGCTGAATAGTTTGTGACATATATTTGTTGTGTTTTAGCCACAAACTGGGACAGGACTCTCTCTGATAAGTACAAGCAGAGTGAAGTTGGTGACTTAACCCCCCCAGTCTGCTGAGCCACCAGTCACCAATCAGCGCTCATCCTACAGGATCTGATGGTAAGAGGCTATTTTGGAAAGTAATAACTACTTGTGTGTGTATTGTGACACTAGGCTTATGTTAAATAATTTGTCATTTGCTGCTTTCAGACATCTTCCAGTGTGGTGCACAGAATCCTGTGCAGACGTCAAATGATTGTTCTGCTCCAGTACAACCTGATGGTATACTTTTCATTCTGTAAATGGTCTTTAAATTTCTGTGAATGATGCACTCATTCACTTACTGTTGCTGAATGCCATGAAAGTTAAAAGTTGAGGCATATTAACAATTGACTGTGTGTGATTGTGTGCAAGGATGTTGGACAAATACTTGGCCCCTCTATGAATATTGTGGCCCCTTGATGGCCCCTTACTCAGAAAAATCCTAGATCCGCCACTGAATATAAGAAACATTCAGATGGAAGTACAAACAAAAAGTGTTATTTGCACTTTATACAGGAAGGAGTTTGCGTAACACAGGAGCACTTCCACCCTTCGTTACCACCTCAACGCAAAACATGTTGGGGCTAACGCGCAGGTCATAATGATAACTTAGCTGCTAAATGTATTCCTAGTATGAGCAAACAGTGTCGCCAGTAAACACTCGACCACATGTCGGGGTTCAAATTAAAGGTCTACTGACACACCCCTGCGTCAAAGATGGCCGCCGTGCGAGTATATACATTAATGTTATTAATATCTCAGCGATACAACATCGCAGACACACGGTTCATACGTTTTTGAAAACTGGAAACTGTCCCTTTAAATGTTAATTCATGCTTGAGCAGACTGGCCACAAGATGGCAATACATGACCGAGTTGAAGCACGCCCGTATATGGCTAATCCTTTTATGGCTTGCACGGAGGGGGGTTGATTTCTCCCCCGGTGTGACTGCCTGTGACTGCTGTGACTGGCGGATTCAAGTGTCAGTCATTACATGACTGCTGACATCACTCACATCGCCCTTTACGGATGTAGGAGGGTTTTAGGACGGCATTAGATCCGTTTCACCTCGGACAAACACGGAAATACAGACTTTGACGAGCTAGCGAGCTAGCGTCTACTTATCTACATGGCGATGATGAAGGTATGTTGATGATTTATGACTAAATGAATGTTATTTTGCAATATTGATCACTATAATAGCGGGCGATCACAGATAGGGTCGCGAATTTCGCGATGGTCCCGTGTAGTTAGTTCGCTAGCTAGCAGCTAGCTAGCATCTGGCTAGCTAGCGTCTACTGATGAACCTGTGTTGATTTCCTGAGGGGTTTTATGAAAAGTATAACAGATCGAAGGCTAAATGAATGTTATTTTGCAATATTGCTCACTATAATAGCAGACGATCGCAGATCGGCTCGCGATGTGTTACTAGCTGTCTAGCTAGCCTCCTGGCTAGCTGGCTAGCTAGCTGGCTGGCTAGCTAGAAACTGCTTCTGTGCAGAATTCGTAATTTATTCTTCATAAAATTATTTTTACTTATTTTTTTATTATTTCGTATTTGTCTTTTGCCTATATGTTTGCTTTGTGAAAGTATAGTATATAATAATCTAGATGAGTGAATATGGTTTTGGCTAAGCTGACTAGCCTGTAGTTTGAGATTTCTGTAGTTGAGGGTGTACAAATTTCTGTACACTATTTTATACTTGTATACTACTATATATATTACATGTTTCACTATTTTTGTGACCCTTGAACAACCCTTGAACAAACATATTTCAAGCAACAATAATATTGATCTCTTTCAGTAAATGTGTAATTTCATATAAAATGTGAAAGAATTTTTGAAAATTTGCCTCATATTTCCAGGTTTAGGACCATATTATTTATTTATGCAATACTCTAAGTCAATGTAACCTCATTAGGAAGAGAGCTGAGATTGTTCTGAACATTTTGATATGAGACATGTGGGTAAAATGCTATAATTAAGTATGTTTAGAGACACATTTATGTAACCATGCTTAAACAGCAAAAATGCCCCTAGACTTGCTAGGGTTAAGAAACAATATGTCAAAGTCCACGTCAGACAAATTGACCAGTTCACTGGCGAGATGGATTGCTGTGGACTGTAGACCGCTCTCTGTGGTCGAAGATAAAGGCTTACAAGAAGCGCTGCAAATTGCTTCAGCTGATGCAAGTTACAAACTGCCATCCAGAAAGACAATGTTGAAGAAAATTCAGCAGCTGTATGATGAGGAAAGGGAAGTAAAACAGGTTATTGTGAAGAGCGCCACAAATGTGGCTCTGACTGGGGATCACTGGACCTCTGTTAGCAACAAGAATTATCTTGGTGTGACAGCTCAGATTATAGATGATGAATGGAAGATCCAGTCATTTGCTTTGAGCATGCAGAAGACCACTTCTAGGCACTATGGAGATGCCTGTGCAGAGGACTTTATGGCTGTGGCAGAGGCCTGGGAAATTAAAGAAAAAGTTCACCATCTAAAATGGTATTAAAAACATCTTCTGATTTAATTCAGTTCTTCTTATTCTTCCAATGTCCTGAGCAAAACTCCCAAAATTAAACAACATTTTTGGTCAGAATTTTCAGTGTTCTGAAAACTGTTTGCTGTGTTTTCTGCACTCATCTATTGGTCTGTGTAGACTGGTGGAAAAATAAACAAGATGTTGAAGTTTATGCTTATGTTCATTTATTCATTCATCATTCAAATTTAAATTAATATTTCTCATGTTAAATATTTAAATGCAATTAAAAATGCGATTAATTTCAATTAATTAATTACAAAGCTTCTAATTAATTCGATAATTTTTTTTAATCGAGTCCCACCACTAATATTTATACATATTTATACGATTCGAAATAATTCGCTTTTTCATCACATTATTTTATGGTTGTTTATTTTCAAAATGCCCAATCTTAACGTCTTCACGTTCTTTCATGTTTTGTCCTGGAATTTGTTAATGTTATACAAAAGAACTGTTCAGTCAGACAGCTATTTGTTGTGAAACGAAGTAGTTACAATTTCAAGCATTTTCAAGTACTTTAGCCTAAATTCCAGTACTTTTAAAACTCGGAACACAATGCAACATTAAAATTCATCAGGTAAATTTTCCTTCCCCTGTTTTTGAGGGGTGTTTTTTATACTACCACACATATCGTTTCGGAGACCACTGCAAAGAATGTGACGCGCCAAGTATAAAAGTCTCTGCCATTCGCGCAGGTTCGCGCGAGGTGTTCGGAGTTGCGCGCTACGGTCACTCGCGAAAGTAATGTCGCATTTTACAACCAAAGTGTTGCCCACTATGTATGAAGACACTAAAGAAATTTGTTTTTTAAGAAATTTTGTAGGATAGAGTTTAGTTTGTTCAGGCTCTATTTGTTCTATTATTTTGTACATGACTGTTCCTGTATTTATTATTTATTTTATGTTGCACATTGCTGTTTTAATAGTGCACATTGCTGCTACCACAAAAAGCCACTAGATAGCAGGTACACTCTGTGACCTCTCATTTTTGTTATTATTATTTGTTTGTTTTTGTTGTTTTCCACTGAGAACAAGATTGTTACATTTATCTTAATTAAATTATTTAAATTTGACCATTAGTGCCTAATGTAGTGTATTACAGATCACTTTGCATCACTTATATCAAACCCACCTTTTGAAATAAGATATTGTAAATTTGATTATTCAAACCAATGACTCACCAGCAGAGATGCTCACAAGTCTTTTTTCTCAAGTCCAAGTCAAGTCTCTAGTCTTTGATCTCAAGTCAAGTCCCAAATATTTGAGTAACTGCAGTCACAAATCACTTTATAGTTGTAATGGTCTGTTATGACACTTCTGATGTATAATAGCTTAAACTGGTAAATGAAAAATGTGCACACACAAATGTTTTCCAGATAAATTTTGTATCTGTATTTTTCCCCAAAAAGTATTTTTCTTACAAAACTGACATTTTTCTGGTTACAATATTCTCTTCTTTCAGTAGAACATCTGCTACATTTTGTTCTAAAAGATAAAGGAGGGTTGTGAAATAAAAAAAATCAACATCTTTATAACAATCACATTTTTAACTATATAGCCTATGAAAGGTCTGCATATAAAGAAAATAGCAACCAAATTAGTGATTATATAAAAACTAAAAACACTAATAATTAAAACTAATAATTATTCTGACATAAAAAGCCCTGCAGCAACAACTTTTTGTCTCCTAATGAACTGGATCAAACACAATCTATTTTAACTTCAAGGTGTCTTTCAGTGTCCAACACAAGGAAAATGTTTATGCAACTAACGCATTACATTTTAAAAAGATCAAGATTGACAGGGTACTTGCACTTAGCCTGGCTCGGTGCGGGCGCATTGAGGCCTCCATGACTGAACACCCTCTCTACTGGTGCACTGGTGGCAAGTCAATACCAAGCTAACTGGGTAAACATTAGGTTGTTATAAGTAACACACTAACTGTGACGCTAGGCTTGTTTGTAGCAGATGCTACTAAACTTTCAGGTAGTGACTAAGCTTTCCGGGTGGGTTTTCAGGTGGCAAATAAAATTAGATGTGGTGGAACCAGCGTCCTGTATTTTAATGCCACACGCTGCAGTTTGCTGCTCTTCTATTTGCTACTTGTGCGAAGTTTTTGTACCCAAAACTTATTATGAATGGTGGAACAGAAGCGAGCATCCTCACCGGCGCCACCAGGATTGCGATGATTTGCGGCACGCGCATTTGTGTCACGTAAAGCTAGGTTTATACTTGACGCGTTGCGACCAGCGCAAGGGTCCGCACACCGAAAACGTTACGTCAGCGGGAAGTAAAAACCATAAAGATTGTTCACGAGTCTCAAATCAAGTCCAAGTCGAGTTGCAAGTCTTTTGAATGCAAGCCTAAGTTGAGTCTGAAGTCACTGTATATGCGACTTAAGTGCGACTCGAGTACGAGTCCCAAACTCGAGTCCCCATCTCTGCTGACCATAGACTAATTTAAAACTGACATAGGCCTCTCTGCTGTAAATCGAGAATCGAATCGAATCATGACCCTAAAATTGGAAATACAATCGAATCGAGGATTTAGAGAATCATGACACCCCTAAAATATACGCACAAAATTTCCCACTTGGCATCTTCCAGGCAATCTTTTTTCCTTCACACTTGGGTCCTCTGTCAGAGGCTTGGGAGCGTGATGGTCCTGCACAGTATCTTAGCTATTACATGGAATCCATGGACCATCATAACCAAGTGGCCAGAACAATATACAGAAACATCTGTGCCAAGTACGGGCTGGAAGTCCTGAGGTCCAATATGACTATATATATATGTGTGTATGTGTGTGTGTGTGTTTTGACACTAGCCAAGGCAGACAGATTGCTGAACTCAATGTCTATGATGCAGGATAGAACCCTTGGAACCAAAATCCCTATGATCACCGAGCTCGGTAAGACGGACCTGTTTGTGTTTGGGTGATTGGTAGATTTTGTATATATAATGTTGTGTTGTATAAGTGTTTGTATCATGTAAATTAATGTGTGTGTGTGTGTGTACATGCACATGTGCATATATGTGTGTGTGATTAATTTTGTTTGTGTCTAAGTACAACAGTGTGTGCACTTTTCTCCCTTATTCTGTTGTGGTGCCATATTCACTGCCAATGTATCATTGGCAGATTACACTGATATTCTACAGTGTACAATGATATTCCAGATTTTCCAGCATCAGTATAAATCTCATAAAGAACTGATAATGTTAGAGGTGTACTCAACTAAGGATTTTCATAGTCGAATCTGATTTGTCAGATTTTCCCTTTAGTCGACTAATAGTCTAATCGTGTTTTTTATTTTATCTAGAGCACCTTAAAGGGTATCCCGTTCTCATTCAGGACTTTTTTCCACTTCAAAGTAAAAACCTAAAACTGTCAGGGCTGACTCGGTCACTCCCTCTACCACTAGGAGGGGCATCCGAGTCAGTCCTAGACTTTCTGCACGTAATCAGCAATGATCCGTTTCAGCTGTTTGTAGGCTTCTTAAAGAAGCTTTGGGAAACGGATCATTGCTGATTCGTTGTGGTTTCCCTATGCGCTTTCAGCCGGTATCCTCATTCCCTGTGGTTACGTCTCTTTGTTACTAGGTGTCTGGTCACCGCTCTCTCTCTCTCTGTTTGTCTCCTGCTCTCCTTCGAGATTTCTCTCCTGCGTCGCTCCCTGACCATTCTCAAGTTTTCACAAGCCTATTTCTCTTCCTGTCATTTTGTCTTCATTTTTGCGAAGGGTTTTGTTTATTTGCGGCGTTTTCTGCCTGTTGGCCAGCTTCCTTCCCTGGCATTTTCAATTTCGTTTTCGCGTCGCTTTTATCCGCGCTACTTTGGTTACGTTTGTTTTGTTTTCTTTCTCCCGTCTCTAGTGATGGGCGAATGAAGCTTTTTTTAAGCTTTAGGGCTTTCCATAGAATTGGGCCGAAAATGATTCGGAGCTTCGGAGCTTTAGTCAAAGTAATACATCTAGTGGTGATGTGGTGCTACTGCAGGCGCTTAAGCATATAACAGTGAATTGTAGCAGCGGTATTTCCTATGTAATGTCAGTGGCGCAACTGGTTAAGCACGTCTTGTAATGTGTGAAGTTCCGGTTCGAAACCTGCTTTAATTATTAAATAATGTAATTATTATTATTTATTTTTTTATTAATAATAATAATTATAAACTCTACTTCAGAAATATAAAAATGCTGTTTCTATGAGTAACACAAACAAAAGATTTAGGAAAGATTTTTATTAAGAAATAAAACTTTTTCAACAATTGTTGGTTTTAGTCTGCTCCTTTTTTGGCTAACTAGTTCTCCAGCTTTAGAAAATATACGCTCACATGGTACAGATGATGCTGGTATGCACAAATATTTTACAGAAAGTTGACACAAGTTTGGATAAATTGCCTTTCGTGCAGCCCAGTATTTTAGCGGGTCCTCTTCTCGAGCCAGATATGGCTCTTTCAAATATCTACAAAACAGAAAAAAGCTGATGAATGACAAAAAAAGCATTATTCTGAAGCAGATTCAACAATAATTTTAACATGTAATACCTGTGGATCTCAACTGTGGCACTGGCAGATGCACTAGTAGTATGTTGATGGGACTGAACATGATTGTCCAACAAAGCCCACAAACTCATTGATGGTCCTGGTTCAGGTGCACTTGCCGCGGATGTTTCCTGGCCTTTTTGGTCAATGAGTCCAGCACACTCCCGTGTTAGCCTGTCAACGGCGATGTGTGCATTTGTAGAATTAGTGAATGCTATCTCTTTGTATCTGGGATCCAGTAGTGTTGCCAAAGAAAGGGAGGTGAGTTTTTCCAATCCATTAAATTTATCATTTAAATTTATGCGCAAGTTGTTGGCCAGAGTGCCAGCAATGCCTGAACCCATTCTCGCACATTGCGCTGCAACCAAGTGCTTCAACATTTTACTTATAGGAATTGCTTTAGAGCCGGACACTCTTCTCTCCCCTGACAGTTCAACAGTTGCCTGATTAAAAGGTTGCAGTAGAACCAGGCACTGATTGATACTGACATAATCATCTGCAGTGAAAGGTGTAATGTCTGTGACAAGTGATGCTAGGGCAGCCCACAGTGGTTCTCTTTGCTCATATAGCCGTTGAAGCATTGAATATGTGCTGTTCCACCGTGTGTCCACTTCTTGGATCAACTTCATTTGTGGCAATCCCATGTTCATTTGAACAGCACTCAACTTCTCCTTTGCAGTAGTGCTGGATTTAAAGTGTCCCACTATTTTGCGGGCCCTACTCCGAATGGATTCCAGTTCAGCAGTTTGACCAAGGGACTTTTTCACGATCAGATTCAGCATGTGAGCAAAACAATGAATATGTCGCAGGTTTAGTTGGTTGACACTTGCAACAATGTTGTGGGCACCATCCGTAACCATGCCACAGACCTTTTCCCTGATTCCCCACTCAGCCATCACATTTGCAGTAACCTCAGCGATATGAACTGCAGAATGGCTCATTGGGAAATACTGTACCCCTAAGAGTACAGTTGCCAGATCCATGTTCTCTGTGACAAAATGGCATGTTATTCCAAGATAAGCATCCATATTAATGGAGGTCCACATATAAGCTGTCAAGCTGACAGCTAAAGCATTTTCTTTGGCTGTGGTGTATCTGGCATCCACCATTGCCGTAACAGCTTTGCGGCTTGGAATGGTGTAGGAAGGGTCAAGCAACAAACCCAAGCTCCCGAAAACGATGAGGCTAATGCTAGTATACGCAACTCTGAGACGAGAATACTGGCTGAATTGAGTAAATTAAGAGCGGAAAATCGAGAAGGTCACGAACAAACTAGACTCTCGCTGACAAAATTGGAAACATCGGTGAAGGAACTGAAAACCGAAATGACAAAATTAGAGAAAGGAACCACGGAGATTGAGGGCCGTGTCAGTACTATGGAGGACAACGGAAGGAGATATGAGAACGCATTCCGTTACCTGCTACACCGAGAGACTGACCTGACTGCTAGATGTGAAGACCTGCAAAACAAGTCAAGACGCAACAACCTGAGAATCTACCGAGTACCCGAAGAGAGTGAAGGAAAAGATGTGAAGGCGTTTGTGAAAGAGCTTATTTGGCTAGTCCTCCAGCCAATGCCTGAAGTGAATCTACAAATAGAGAGAGCTCACCGGTCTCTAATAGCCAAACCAAAAGAGACCACCACCGCTCCGAGGTCTCTGATAGTCAAGTTTGTGGACTATTCAGTAAAAGATGCGATTCTGAGACAAACATGGAGCCAAAAACAGGTCATCTACAAAACAGAGCCGATTTATTTTGACCACGACTACTCACCGGAGTTACAGAAGAAGAGAACACAGGTACGGTCTGTAATTAAACAGCTGAAGCAGAAAAACATCAAGGCTAAGTGCATCCACCCGGCGCAGTTAAAAGTATTCACGATGTCTGGTGAGAAGACGTACTCGACCCTCACGGACGCCCTTCAGGAGCTCCATGAGCTCGGCATACAGGTCCGTGTGGACGAGCGGGAGCAGATGGAGAAGGAGTTATCCCAGCAGAGGTGGAGCAACGCGCGAGGGACAGATCCAGCGGTGCTTACAGATAACAGGGCCTTCTTCAAGGGAGCCGAGTAACTTTAGTGTACACCCCAGCTACACTCTACATGGAATTACTAAGGTTAGGATGATGACTCTACGTTCTTTTATGATGGACGGAACTTTGTACCGCGAGTAATTTACCCGCACAATGAGCCGCGACCATTCCGTGAGTTGGAGGACAGCGACGCAAACACTGTGTGTGATCACCTCAGAGGACCTGTCACCCCCCTCTGCCCAGATTACAACGGGAACTGGTTTGTGTTTAGGTTCGGAAAACCAGTTAGCTCCAAGCAGTGGTGGCCTGGGTGACCGTGGACTTAGAGAACAGATGGGTCTCTATTGAACAGAACTCTATACTGGATATACCATTATCCACCCTTGCATTCCTTAATCAGCAGTCCTGGAAAAATAAATAAATAAAAAATATATGGATTAAGCACACACTGAAAGTGTGGACCTCAGTCCAAAAGCAGTTAAAGGGCGATGTAGTTTTGTCACGGGATATGCCCATTGTAGGAAATATAGAGTTTCTTCCTTCTGTGTGGGATGGTGCATACAAAAGATGGGCTCAGAAAGGTTTGAAAACAATCATGGAAATATACTGAAATGTTTTTCACAACTCCAGGACAAATATGCCATACCCCCAAGTGACCTATTTAGATAGCTACAAATTAGACACTATCTCACAAAAAGCAAGGGTTGGAATATCACTAAAAAATAACCATCTAATATAGAAACCCATTTTATAAATTTATGGGAACACCCTGTACTAAAAAGACAAATATCTCAGATATATAAAAAATTATTAACTGATTTCCAAGACAACACTTTACATATTAAAGGACAATGGGAGTTGGAACTGAATACAGTGGTGGAGGATGAAGTCTGGGAAGAAATATGTATCGGATGTCACAAAGGGGTTGGGAGTCAGTTATAGAAAGAGTTTGATTGGAAGTTTAAAATGGGGTAATTCAGGACACCATTGGCAGTTTTTTTAAAAGCACTGCTGCCAATGAGTGCTGAAGAAATTGTGGTATGGTTGGTGACCACACCCATATATTTTGGGACTGTCCTACGTTTCAGACATTCTGGACAAATGTTAAAGTGGAACTAGAAAAATCCTGGATCTTCAAATTCCCCTGGACCCGTTACTGTTCCTACTAGAAGTGATGACTGACGGCATGTTTACCACTGCCCAGTGTTATTTACTGCATATTTTGTTGATGGTTGCAAGAAAAATTATTACTATTAATTGGATGAAGCCTCATCCCTCCCCCCCCCCCCCACCATTGATCAATGGCTACAGAAAGTTAAGCATGTTTACATGATGGAACATATGACTGCACATTTACAGCTAAAGCTACTAAACTTTACTAGAAGGTGGACACCTGTTACGGTGTATCTCAGCTCAGGTTAAACAAGAGAATGTATCTCTGCATATATGCATACATGTGTGTGTATATGTGTGCATATGGGTACAATAATGTATGTGTGAATGGATGGAAGAAATTCTCTCTTCCCACCCCCTTTTTTTTCCTCTTCCTCTTTCTCTCTGTATGTTAAATATTTTTTGTATTTTAAGTGAAACCCGATCTCAAGGTGTTCTGTTTTTTTATTTTTATTTCCTATTTGTTTATTTTATTTATTTTTTGTTACATAATGTTAAGTGCCTATCAATGTGTGTTAATGGTAATAAAATTGAAAGTAGAAAGAAAGAAAAAAACAACCCAAAGCAAATTGAAACGGAGAAAAAAAAATTCAAAAAGGGATCAGACTTCTCTGTTAGGTTGAATCATGACAATGACATCTGTGAACTAGCACTTAATCTTGGAAAACACATAAACAGTGAAGAGGGATTCAGGAGGTGGCAGATCCCGAAGATCCAGTGTAGTACTGTGAGCTAGTGCTCCTGCTCTGTTCTGTGCCGCTCCTGCTCTGGGATGTGATGCTCCTGCTCTGGGCTGTGCCGCTCCTGCAAAGTAAACAAAATGTAGGCCAAACTTGGTGCATATTATTTTTTTGCTTTACATATTTTACATATTAGAAAGCATATTGATTCCCTAAGGGTTGAAATGCAATGGACAAAATCTTCACAATGATCAATAATAATGGTGTTTTTATTTTTTATACAAACCATACCTGGTCTCCTTCACCCTTTCTTTCTTCAGTGCAGATCTGCATTAGCTTAACTGAAAAGCGGTCCAGCTGCAACATGAATTTTAATTGCATAGGATTTTCTCCATTAATCTGGAAAGGTTTTGACAAAAAAATACTGCAGTTTTAAATCTATTCATATTCATTACATATTGTAACGGTGTCGAGTCAGAAGGACCACAATGAGCCATGACACCAATGTTGGCGAAATGTTATTTTATAAGCAACACACTAAGAGCATAAACAAGTGCCAAATACACTGATTCTAAGGGGAAAGGGGAGGGGGAACACTAACACGCATACAACACACATCCAGGGAACCAGGGGGAAATCACCGTGGGGCTTGCTGGGAGGCCTGTAGACTCCACCCCTCAACGCTGCCCATTGGCGGACGGTACAATATTCAGCCACCGCAGAACGTGATGGAGGCAGATTTTTTTAAAAACCCCATTAATGTCTGCCACCCAAAATCCAGATCCAGAGTGCTAAAAATTGTAGAAATTACGTCAACTATAAAATGCGACATCAGTGGCATATGGAGAAAGCTGAACTGTTAAGCATATTGATGTCAGGGCTGGACCCAGGACCGTTCCCCCTGTCGCCACTAGAGGGCGCGCTCTACCCACGTCTGTCAGGGCTGGGTCCAGAACCGTCCCTCCGGTCGCCACTAGAAGGAGTCCTAGACTGAATGCGCAAACGAGACGCAATCAGCGGTGAGGACCTGCAGCTGTGCCTTCCCCTATTTAACAGGCACAGTTGCAGTGCCTCACTGCTGAGTTGTTCGTTGCTACTCGCACGTGCTGCCAGCCGGTATACTACTCCTCTCTAGTGCGTTCTCTCTCTCTCTCGTTTGTTTTGTCTTTCCCTTGTTCCACTTCGAGTCTCTCTCCTGCGCCCTTCCTGGCCTACCTCAAGTTTTCCTTCACTGTTCCCTTCCTGTATCATTGCTTCATTATTTTGTTCGTTTGTGCTCCTGTTTTGTGCAGACACGTTGAGTTATTGCCTCCGTGTGTTTTTGGTTCTTTGGCTTCTTTATTTTGTTCGTTTGTGCTCCTGTTTTGTGCAGACACGTTGAGTTATTGCCTCCGTGTGTTTTTGGTTCTTAGGTTTCTTTTTTTTGTTCGTTTGTGCCCCCGTTTTGTGCAGACACGTTGAGTCGTTGCCTCCGTGTGTTTTCTGTTGGGATTTTCAGAGACGTATTCTCTGCTTTTATTTTCTGCGTTTCCCGCTCCTCGCGGAGGCCTCAGTTCACCGTTTGTGTTTGGAGTTTGCTCCTGAGCCCATCAAACAAAAAACCCAGTGGGTCCTCTGTAGTCAGTGGACCCACGTTACAATTGATTTGTACATCATTTATTGTGACTATTAATCATTAGCAATAGAATAGTTGGCGACGTTCCAAGCAAATTAGACTTAACGCTACCTCAGAAAAATGCTCAACTATTTCAAGGTTCAGCTCACATTAAAACCAATTCAAAATGAGACCGAGACCAAATTTGAGTAACTAGCTGTCGCTAGATTTAGTTGTTACCTAAATTTCAATGAACTTTATAACAAAGACTTGATTTGCCGCATAGAGCATTATTTAACCCATTATGTATTTAACAGTGACCGAATTAGACCGAGAAAGTATTTTAATGCATCGGAAAATATTAGATATTAATATTTTATTGTTTACATCTTTATCAAATGAAACATTCAAGTGAAATGTGCTTTTAGACTGGGCTAACTAGCTAGTTAACTAGCTAACGTTGGCTTACATAAATTAAGGACGTTTTCTTACCTGATGTCACGAATAATGCTTCAGAAAATTTTCTTCCTCTGTGCCCCGTTTCCATCTTATTTTGTGGAATCATCCAACGATAATCCACTCAAAATAATAATTTGGCAGGCAGATGTAAAATAATCCAGGTAGCTAGCTAGCCACCATAGCTTGTAGGCTGACCAACCGTAATGTCAGCACATCGTCAGCACACTCACTGAAATTTTCAAACATGACCTGAGAGGTGCGAACAGTTGTCATTGGCCAGTTTCCTGAATGACAGTCAGATTAACCAATTATGGTGAAAAGCAGCAGGTTGAGCTCAGATCACGTTTATGCCCCTAGCCTAGAGATAACATTTATATTTAATTGGTTGTTCCCCAGTATATCAGTTCATCTGTCTCTCAGTGTGTTACCGGTTATTTCCTTGGTTATGTTCAAGTATAGACCCAGTGTAAAAGTCCAGCACCCAAACAAACTGCCATTTTCTATTGCCATTGACTGCACAAGAACTAAAATGAGAACTGACATCAATAGAGATGGAACAATCAACAGAAATCTCCTACAGCCATTACTACAGTTATATACTTTAGATATACCAATGCAGATTGAAATTATTTTCTTTTTTATCAAATCAATTACCATCACGTTCTGTGGCAAATTAATACGTCCGGACCCTATACATTTTGTTCTGTGTACATTTTTCTCCTGAACATCAATGGATCCTCTGAATTATGAGGACGCCTAACAATCAAAATACGAGTATTGCTACATGTAAGCTAATACTATGAAAATCACATTCATTTCTGACATTGAAAATCATGTTTAAACCAGCAGTAGATTTTGAAAAAATCTAAGAAAAAGACATAAGATTTTGATTAAAATAACAGAGAAAAAAACGTTTTTGTTCTTACAGACATAAACCTTTATATAATCAACCGAATGTTTAATTGCAAGAATATTACTGTAATTGTACATAAATCTGTATATAATTTAAGAAAGCAGAACAATACCGTTTAAATAATACTGTATTTTTTCTGTAAAAAAAGAGAAAAGCATGTAACTTGCAATTATTGTCATAATACTTAAAATAAAAGACATTTAGTCAAATTACAAATAATGTGTAATTTTACAGTTTTGTATACAATTGGAATTTTTTTTTTAATACATTAAATATTTAGTTATTTTCCATAAAATTTGGATTTTTTTTTTTACAGTGTAGGCATTTCAGTGATAGTAAGTAGAGTTGAGGAGATAATCAACTTAGTAATAACAATAACCAGATTAATATACATTATACTAATAAGAATAAAAAAATATGTGATAATAGTCTCATAAGTGAATAGCATGGTAAAACAGGGGGAAAATGATCATATAATATAATATAATATAATGTTAATATGGAACACACAGTATTGAGACAGGATTTAATCTTCATGTTAAAACACTAGTCCTGATACACCATGCTATGATTGGCTGATTATGTTCCAGACACTGAATACTGCAGGCTACATGATCTGATGATCCAATTTCTTGATCTTTAAGCTATCCTTTCCTTTATTGTAATAATTCTAATAATTTGGTGTTTTTGGTCCTGAAGAGCTGCTTCCTCTAAGAGGGCTTAAAATATTGTACCTATCTAAGAAAATAGAGTTATAAGAATCATGGACAATTTTGGCATTCTTGGATATAGGTCTGTTCATGAATTCCATAGGTGATGCTTTAGTGTTAGGAATGCACCAAGCTAAGGTCAATGGCCATAAACAGGGGCCCTCTGTACTGGTGGAAGACATAATTCCTCATAGCAAGGCCCTGATGAGTCTGATAAGAAGGGTTTCCTCAGTCCTGTGGTTGTGAACTTTGGGTCCTCAGAGCAAGGGTGATGGATAACTTCTGCATTCTATTTTGAACCTCAAAATGTATATGTATGTATCTGTGTGTCTTATGTATGTTTGGGTGATCTTGGGTGAGTATATGTATGTTTTGTGTTTGTATTTTGTGTAAATGTGTGCGTGTGTGTGTGTGTGTGTTCATAGTGAATGACGGTAATGTGCAGTACCTGGAACAGGATGATGATGATGACCCAGACAGTGAACTGTACCTCACACAACCCTTTGCATGCGGGACAGCATTTGCTGTTAGTGTGCTTGACTCTTTAATGAGTGCTGTGAGTATTCGCACATACAAACACACACCTTACACACATATGTACAGACACACACACGCACACATCTATACACAAGCACCCACCCACATGGGTGATGGAATATCTTATTTTATCAGATGCTGTAAAAGCTCATGTGCTTTTCTCTCTATCTCTCTAACAGACTTACTTCAATAATAACATTCTGACATTGATCCGGACGCTGGTCACAGGTGGATCCACCCCGGAACTGGAGAGTTTATTGGCGGAAGAGAACACCCTGAGGGGGGGCTACAGCACCCATGAGACTCTAGAGAAGAGGGACCGGTGCCGTGTGACTCAGGTGTCCCTGTGTGAAGGGCCCTTTGCTGATCTTGGGGTGAGACTGAAAAGTAGAAATGAGAAATAGAGTCAGAAAGCGAGAGAGAGAGAGAGAGAAAGAGAGCTCCTTTGCATTACAAAACCCAAATAGTCTCAGAAGGACTACTTACTGTTAAATGTGTTCTCGTCAATGCTTGTCCTTTGATTTGATGTGTCTGACTGAAACTTGGCAACAACCTCATGACTGTCTTGTTCTTAATCACACTCCCCGTGTCCACCATCAATACGTGTATAAACCTTGCTCAACTGGGTGTGGTGGTGGTCTTGCTGCAGTCTCATTTTTAAGTTTTTAAAAGTCTGTTCCGCATGAGGCATTCAACAACCTATGCTTAAAAAACACTTGATAATTAGAATCAAGTCTCACCGAGTTTAGATAATAGTCACTTCATCAGTAATCAACAGAGTCTGTTCATTAACTCTAGGCGAGTGTCAATTGCAATTTACTCCTGAGAGAAAAAAATATTCCTCGTAGGTGAAGGATAGAGATACTCAAGGTTTTAGATTTGGGAACAATTCCGGGCTGTGGCTCACCATCGTGTCTCCTGCCTGACTGAAGTTTGTGTAATCAGCGGCAGGTCTCTATCTCCGTACAACCAATCTATATGAAAAAAAACTGGCCTGCACATGGGCTCATTGTTTTCTGTCTCTAAAGTTTGAATAACTCTAAATAAAGCTATAATTTACTTTGAAATATATTTTTCCTTTGGGCCACTATCTTGACATGCCTGATTTTATTACGTTCTGAGATAATATTGAGAGAAAAAGGGCAAAATTGTCTAAATAGTATAACCATAAAAATGCAGCACCAAGAATAAATTGTTGAGAAAATGTGTAATCACATTCTAAACAGCCTCTGAAATACACTGGCATAATCTTAAACAAGTATTTTTATATCAAATAATAACAGAGAAAAATGGCAGTTATGAATATTTCCATTAACATGGGGAATCATGTCTGCCAAGTCAAATGTCTGGTATGTCTACTGGTGAAACCACCATTTTTGGAGCCATTTTGAACATTTTGAGCCAGAAGATCATGTAACAGGATGTGATGTCAAACAGAAAGACCTCTGAAGACCCCAAATGTCACAAGTAAAGATTAGTAACTCTCTGTAAAATTGACAAAATAAAGCAGATTCAGGTCATGGTCAGGTATGATTAGAATACATGTCAAATGGTATGACCTCAATAAAATGTTAATAAATATAAATCAAGTTAATATGAAAAAGTCAACCACAATAATTTGGTTTCAATTTGAAATGTCCTGTGGAGTAACCGGGTTACACCATTGCACCATTTCCTTTATGAGACAAATTTGATCAATTTATGGATAGTATTTCTACTTTTGTAGGTTTTTTTTTGTATTATTTTTGTATTCTTATTAGGGATGTCCCAATCCAGCTTTTTGAACTTCCAATCCAATACCAATATTTATTTGCACTTCCAATCCGATACCGATATCGGCCGATACGGATACCGGCCTATCCGAGCATGTATTAAAGTTTAAAGTTATTTAGCCAACTTACTTTGTTGTCAAACTCGTGTTGAAAAGTGTTTTATTCTTGATAGCAAGTAGCCAGCTGAATTAGGTGTGTTTGAATAATACACAATGGTTGGTAAGGAGAAACTGACCTGTTTATTTAGCAATTAAATAGACAAAATAATAAATAACAAACAGAAACGGCATCAGTAAACCAAGGCTTAAAAAGCCATAAGTGCAAATATTGTAAATTGTATTTTTAAAAAGTGGCA
The DNA here is from genome assembly GCF_052324685.1 of Brachyhypopomus gauderio. Lineage (NCBI taxonomy): Eukaryota > Metazoa > Chordata > Actinopteri > Gymnotiformes > Hypopomidae > Brachyhypopomus > Brachyhypopomus gauderio. Next base: position 17,059,207 of record NC_135213.1, read on the forward strand.
GTTTTTCACGCTTCGCAAACATTTCTGCCAGTGTTAGTTGTGTAGGGCTTTTCTTTTTGTCTTCGGTTTTCTTTAGAAACTCTTCATGTTGTTTATGGTGGTATTTTGCTAAAAGCTTGATTAGATTGGTTGTATTAAAAGTTCTTACAGCTTTACTACAACACTTGATTTTACTGTGGCATATGTTGCACTCTATGTCTTTGTCTTTGTCGTCTTTTAAGGTAAAATAATCCCACACAACTGACATTTTTCCCGATAACTTCAAATTTACATGGCCGTCTTAATCAGAGGCCGTATATATAATGGACGGTACGTCACCGTTTACTCCCATTGTGAATTTTTGAAGCCACCAAGCCACCAAGGCTGCACAGACGTTGCCATCTTGGATGCACTTGCACAGTAGATGAAAATTGGAGCCAGAGCATGCGCATTAGAACCGGTAGGCAGGACAGCATCTCCACCCCAACTCCGATCACATTCGTTAGGATACGCCCACCAGTATAGACGGGGTCGCGCGTACGGACTGTGCCACCTAGCTAGTGTTGGGATTTTCTTCTCCGGACCCAGACGGGCCCCAACACCGCCCCGATGAACCGACTGGTTTTGACCGAGTGGCCCAAGCAAAGTCTTGACACCAAAAGTTCTTTTAAATTGATTTATATGGAATATAATTGAATACAATATAATAAAAGTATACGTGGTACAAACTCTTCAGTGCACTGGTGCTAGTTGCCTAGGAATCTACCTAACCCAAGTGGATCTCAGCAGTGTCCAAGCGAAAAGCCTCTCGTGCTGGGCGATGTCCTCTCTTTCATACTCTTTGTCTCTAAGTTTCGATTCTTTAAATTTCTGTAACCCCCAATCCTGGCTGCTCTCCATGAGAATCCACCTGCCCCTCTCTCCTAGCCTGTCTGCCTGGTTATCTAAAAACTGCTTGCTACACATCCTGCACTGAATAGGCCCCCTCTGTTTTCCTCAAGGCCACTGAGGCCTCCTTACTCCTGCTTTCCCACAGTCTCCCTGAAAAACATTAAGTTAATGCATTAAGTTATTCACCTTTAAATTTCTTTTTTTCTTACACTAGCAACTACTGAACAAAGATATTGTTTCACTTAACACTAGGACTGCAAATGCCACGAAATCTTCGCGAGGAAAATCAGCCACCGAGTAGCCCACTTCCCCGATGTGAAGCGATTAGTGGCCTATGTCTTGCTAATGACATGGTACGCGTTTGAAGCGTTGACCCCCGCTCTCCTTTCCAAGGAAAACCAGCTTGGCCAGCTCATCTGTATAGCACTTTAGACACAGCTTCAAGTAGCAGTTCAAAAGTTACAACCCGTGAATCTATGCTACTTACTTTATAGCGTGAAGGTAATTATTCCTATGCTGAATAAGAATCCTTTGGTTTGAAACGCGCTTAGCACAATACATTCTAACTGAAATAAATCTTTGCGCTAAAGAATAAACAATGTATTTGTAGTAGGCGTACGTGTTGTGCGATTTTCACTAGTGAAACCAGACACTGACTGTAACTGAAAATGTAAAAGTGAAAAAAGCTGTTGGCTAACATAGCCAAATATAAAAAGCACGGTTAGTTTGATGAGGTTTAATGTGAATGACTTCAACTATATATACATAATTAATCTTGTATGTGTATGTAATCTTGTACTACAAACTAGCTAGCACAATTTGCTAACATGAGAGGATTTAAAGTTAACATCTGGCTAGCTAGTCAAATATCTAACTGAGCTACTTACCGAAAGAACTGCAAAGAACTTGACCCTCCCTAATGGTCTATTACAACAATTTTCTGCAGAACAAGACATTGAGGTGTGGTATGAAGACACTTTTGACGTTTTACAAAATAAACAAAGATAAAAGGTTTTAATACTGCTGTCGAGTTTTGCTGTTGAGCACGTTCACGTTTGAGCGTCTGGTAATAGATGTCAATCAACGCAGCTAATAACTGTCAATCACCTTATCGCCACACCCCTTTAAGTAACACTTAATAACTTCTATAAAATCTGTTTATCGTAGAGAAAAACACCGGGAGATATACTAACGCAATGGGATCTAATATAATTGACAAAATATAATTGCTCAAAAAACTTATTTTACGTGTAATAAAAATTTAAAGTTTCTTGTCTGGCCCGTTCACTTACATGGGAATGGGCGGGGTTAAAAGTTGTACTGCAGCCAGCCACTAAAGGGCAGCTGACACATGGAGGCTTCACTTTTCACTCGTATCGTCCAATCCACTTATATATACGGTCTCTGGTCTTAATGGTTAGGAGATGCCACTAAAATAAATTGGGGAGATTCTATGCTCGTGTGCTGAAGGTGTGCTGGAAAATGCGGACCAGATTTTACTCTCACTGGCGAAAACAGAGCAAAAAACTGGAATGGATTATCTAAATGGGTGCGCTGGAATACCCAGAGTCTGGATCGGTTTGGATAACAGTCTGGATAAAATTATAATATACCATAATATGCAGCTTGAAATGTAGTCTAAAAAGAAGTATAAAATCTCTAAATGAAATCTGTTTTTAATTTTACATTTCTATAGGATACTGCACATAAACAAGAAATATGTAGGTGGAAACCTGTGTATGCAAACAACAAACTCTCTCCTCTTCTAATAGATGCCTCTTACAAGTAAAGAAAAAGTGGCTTGCCACAGAGCGCGTGTTAATGCAGATCCTGCTGCAAGGGCAAATTACCTTGTTAAACTAAAATAAAGATACACTACATACACCCTCACATACACATGCTAGTGTTTCTAGAGAAAGTAAAATCAGTGATGTATGTCTCCTAAAAGGGTAGTTTTATTGAGAGGTTTGAAGTCAAAATAGAAGACAAATGAAGGCACTGGACAGTTTCTGTCATCTTCTGTACTTTAGCTATCAAAGAGAAAGAAACAGGGAAAGTTCACAAACATCCAGTCACAGATCTGCCCAAGGAAACACAGGTGCAGATGAGGGAAGAGAGGAAGCAGTATCAGAGGCAGTACAGAGAGAAGAGAAGTAGAAAAGGGTGCTTGCTGAAGTTTTGAACCTTACTTCTCTATGTTTCCATCAAAGTATGGAGGTTCACAAGCAGCGTTCTCACCATTCAGTGACTTACATTCTCTTTAGCTTATATTGAATAAGTTTCGTTCCCCAGCTCAAGTTAAGTTCCCTTCATGTATTGAATTGTGAACTCGAGAATAAACCTCTTTCGCTCTGGTTAATGTTCATGCACTGTTTGAACAATATTTGTGCATATATTGCAGCCAGGTTTAAGAGGTTGTAGAACACCGCTACAGGCCAGCGACGGGTGCCTCCCTTCACCGAATACAGTCGTGCCATTTGATCCATAACATCAACACCACATTTAGTTGTGTTGTAATAGGAAACAGTTTCAAAGCAGTTTCTTTGCGCCATTATTCTTTGCGCCATTATCAATTGAATGCATTGTGATGCACAATGCAGTCTGATGCATTGTGTTCAGGATGCATAAATATTTTTAGGTTTTGCCTGGTAAATCGTTAGTTATTTTTCCAGCCCGCAACACCTTGGTGGAAAATTTTTCAGACTGTGCCTGTGTACATGAGGGCATCTCACGTCTGAGATCGTACCAATAATAGTGGTTTTGTTTGCCAAAAGGGTGTATGTAAGTGCCAATGAAGTCAAGAAATTGTTAGTCATTACATTTCTTCCTTTACCCGTGAAAGGCGCCATCAAACGCACCACAATATTTTCGGACAACCATTGACCAGCTGGCCTGCTTTCATCTTTCCCTAGATAGGGAATTGCATTCAGCATATATTGTCTCAACGTCAGCGGCCACCCAGAACTTAATCCCAAATTTATCTGGTTTATTGGCCATGTACTGAGTGAAATGACATGAGTTTTAGATTAGTTTAGTTTAGTTTTAGCTTTAGTTTATCGAGCTTTAGTTGGGAACAGTTGCTCATCCACAGTTATGTTCTCACTGGGCGTGTAAGAAGCAATACTGTTTTTAACAAATTTATCAAATATCTCTGAGATCTGGCTAATTTATCAGTCGCAAGGCCAGCAACCCTTGTGTTCTTGTCATCAAAGCGCAGATAGCGTATGATATCTCTGAATGTCTGTTGAGACATTGTCTCTTTAAAAATTAGATTTCCCAAGTCAATCAATCAATCAATCAAATTTTATTTATATAGCGCTTTTTACAACAAGTGGCAAGGAAAAACTCCCTAGTTTTTTTCTGCATGAGGAAGAAACCTTGAAAGGAACCAAGACTCAGGGGGGGAACCCATCCTCCTCTGGCCGACACCGGTCACCATGACAACAACAACAATTTAGACAGAAAGAAATAAAGAAAAGGAAAAGATGTAATAATGTCCATCTTGGTGTAGGCATATCCGGTTAGGCAGGAGGTGGCTGGCCCAGGATGGATTGCTTGTCTCTCCTCATGTCATTGTTCCTCGAGCAGGCAGGCAGCCATGTGGAGAGCAGGCCTGATAGTTTTCAGGCGCCATGCCGGAATTCCGGCGTACCGACGTGTCCGCGAGAAAAAAAAAATTTGAGGGGGGGAAAAATCCATCAAATCATACTGCTAAACCACACGCGCACGCATGCTATCTGTTTTGAGGCCGAAATATGATCCTTAGGTTCCCAAGCTACGATTTTTCGTGGTTACTACACATCTCCCATTTACTGTATAAAGTCTCATTTGGACCCAAGTGGTTCTGCGTCGTAAACGGAATTTGGTGTTTGGTGTGCACGGCGTCAGGATTAGTTAAACGCAGCTATGGATAAAGGTATTTGCCAAAAGGCTAGCTTTAGGATAGGATAACTGCGTATAGTATGTTATTTACATACAGTATGTACGTATATTCCGATTTACACCGAAAATCGATTTACGACGTATCAACGTCGTAACCCGGGGACCGCCTGTATTTCAAACATTGGAAGAGATTCAGAGGTAGATACAAGATAATTTCAGTATTTTATCTTTATTCTGATTAAGTTAAATTTTTATCAGAAATATAAGAGTGTTTTTTTTTTGAGCCGGTACAGGTGGTCAGACGATCTGGTTCATCCTGGCCGCCTTACGGTGTAAAGTGTAATACATGAACAAAAGCACAAAATGTATGTCCTAATAAACCAACACAAAATATTTATTCAATTTATTACATTTTATATATAACAACTAACTATAATCATAATACTTGTAATTCTTTTAAACTTTATTTGCATAATTTCTTTGAGCTGTCTGGTATCCTATAATTTACTAACAGTAATGAATAAATAATGAATCATGCCTGTTTTTAACATAGTGTCTAATCTGAATCTTTAGGTTACAGCATTTTCTCAAAATATTAATAGAAATTAGTTTTTTATTTCACTATAATGATTACCTGACTTATTTATTATTAATTAATTTAAAGATTAATTATTAAATATGGTACACCGACACTCCACCCCCCCCCCCCCCGCTCAGAAAAAGTTCAGGCTCAGGAATTTTTCCCACTATCACTCCTGTAAGAAAATAAAATAGGGAAAATTAGCTCTGTATAAGGACATATACAGGACAGATGCAATTATAAACATTTCTAGAGTGTGGCAGCAACTCCAGCATTAAGGTAAATTATTACACCCTAGCCAAAAAAAAAGGCAGAACCAGAAGGTAACATAGGCTTGGGGGCATTCTTAAACAATGGCATCCATCCACTGCACTGTCAACAAACTTGAGTGACCATGAGCAGTGACAGGATGACAGCACCAGCGCCCCAGTCTACCATAAAACCCTTCGTCTATGAACCCCTGAATCTGTACCGTTATCTAAAGGGGGATATTAATTATCAAACGTTAAACTAAATAAGTGGGTTTTCAACCTAAACTTAAAGATTGTGACAGTGTCTTAGTCCCAGACACATTTTGGAAGGTTGTTCCAAAGCTGGGGGGCCTTACAAGAAAAGGCTCTTCCCCCTGCTGTTACCTTATTAATTTTTGGAACTAATAAAAGACCAGCACCCTGTGATCTTAGTGGACGTGGGGGTTCATAATAGGAAATAAGTTCCTGGAGGTATTCAAGAGCAAGCCCGTGCAGTGCTTTATAAGTTAATAAAATAATTTTAAAATCAATACAGAATTTAACTGGGAGCCAATGCAGGGCTGATAGGACTGGTCTAATATGCTGACATTTTCTAGTTCTGGTCAGAACTCTGGCTGCGGCATTTTGAACTATTTGAAGTTTATTTAGATTCCTATTTGAACATCCTGACAGTAGTGAGTTACAGTAGTCTAATCTGGAGCTAACAAAGGCGTGCACCAATTTTTCTTATTAAATAATGCATTTCTTAACTTGGCAATGTTGCGGAGATGTAGAAAAGCTATCCTAGTAGTATTATCTATGTATTTATCAAATGATAGGTCGGAGTCGAGTATGACGCCTAAGTTTTTGGCTACTGTGCCAGGTATAATGGGGTAGTCTGCGAGATTAAGCATTAGATCTGGAATTTTCTGTCTTGAGGCCTTAGGGCCCAGGAGGAAAACTTCTGTTTTGTCCTCATTAAGTTGGAGGAAGTTTAGAGACATCCAGCATTTAATATCTCTTACACAGGCCTCAATTTTTCCTAAACTGAGTTTGTCATCAGGTTTGGCTGATATGTAAAGTTGAGTGTCATCTGCATAGCAGTGAAAATTGACACCATGTTTGTTTATAACTGTGCCCAATGGTAGCATATATAATGTAAATAATAGTGGTCCTAAAATGGAGCCTTGCGGGACCCCATATTTAACTTTTGTACCTTTGGATGGAATATTATTGAGCTCTACAAACTGATAGCGATTTGTTAAGTAAGAGTAAAACCATGAAAGGGCTGTGCCTGAGACTCCAACCCAGCGTTCTAACCGCTTTAGCAAGATCCTATGATCAATTGTGTCAAAAGCTGCACTAAGATCAAGAAGCACTAACAGTGATATATAGCCTTGATCTGAAGCAAGGAGGAGATTATTTGTTACTTTGACTAATGTTGTTTCAGTACTGTGATGGGGCCTAAAACCAGATTGGAACTTTTCAAACATGTGTTTCCTATGCAGGTATAGGCATAATTGCTGGGCAACAGCTTTTTCTATGATCTTAGATATAAATTATGTGTTCAAATTGGGTCTATAATTAGTTAGAAGAGGTTCAGTTACAGCTGGTAATACCTCTTTTAATAACTTTGAGGGAACCGAGTCTAGTGTGCAGGTAGTACAATTTAAGGAAGAAATTATTTTCTCTAATTCTGATTGTGGGAGTGCAGACCAGTATTCATCCAGTTTCATGCTTTTACCTCTCAAATAAATGAGACCCACAAATGCTGTCAGTTCGTCAGCTGTTAGTTTGAACTGAGCATTATTTCGTTCAACTTCCGCCTCTGTGTATTTCAGAATTGCGCCCCACATATCTATGTCAATCAAACACAGTAAGCTGATCAGTGGACTTTTAATTTTGTCCTTGGCATAACACGTAGGCCCTGGGGTTTCTTTCACAATATTGCACTCTTGTGCTCTACCCCGAGGGTTGCCAGCAGTTTGTTCAACCCACACCATACCGTCTTTGGCCTGAAATGAGTCACCGCCACACTCAGTTTCAGAGTTCAATTCTGAATTTGAATCAGATTCAAGATTCAGATTCATTTCACTTTCGCCCTCTCCATCTAATCTTGTCACTGCATTTTAAAAAGACACTGCAGTTCAAAAAGGTGGAATTCCAGGGATATCTGGTTGTCTTGAACACACCAGCGTTATCTCAAAAATAATTGAGGATGCAAAGAGAAACCATGGCAACCTGGCAGACTTGGTGGAGCTCACCAGTTGGGCAAGGATAGAGTTAAAACCGGCAAAATCCATAAGCCTAGTACTGAAGAAGGGGCACGTTCAGGCTTGGTACTGGGCAGCATGGTGACTTGGTGGTTAGCACGCTTGCCTCTCAGCACTGTGGTCTTGGGTTCAAGTCCCTATCTGAGTGGAGTTTCCATGTTCTCCCCGTGTCTGTGTGGGTTTCCTCTGGGATCTCCGGTTTCCTCCCACAGTCCAAAGACATGGAGGTTAGGTAAATTGGCAGTCCCAGACAAATTATCTCTGAGTCTGTGTCTCTCCCTGAGTGTGTGTCTGTGTCTCTCTCTGTTCAATAAAAACAAGTTGTTGTCTGTGTGTGTGCTTGTGTGCCCAGTGGTGGATGGTGCTCTGCCACTAAGGTCTGACCTCTTTCCCCTTCCTTGTTCGCCCTCAGATTCCATCTCATTAATATTGCACAGTATGTCCAGTACTTGCTTTGGGGTGTATAGCATTCTCCGTACAATTTTTATAACGCACTATGCAACCGTTCAAACTCCCAAACCGAGGTGTCACGTTTTGCTGTTCAATCGCCCAAACGGAGTTTTCAAGCAAACTGCGTTGCTGTTACATTTACATTACATACGGCATTTAGCAGACGCTCTTATCCAGAGCAACTTACAAAGTCAAACGCCCAAACAGTTTTCAAGCAAACTGCGTTGCTGTTCCATCACCCAAACCGGGTTTTCAAGCAGTTTTCACTCAAACGAATTCAGTTTTTTCTTTACACACACTGTGATTTTGTTTAGAAAACTATTGATCTATATCTATTTATACTAAATATTAATGAAGGAAGAAATGCAAAAATGAGAAAGGGCTGAAAATACATCAGACAAAGATGAAATGCTTGCAACCTGAAAATAATATGCAGCGCACAGGGAAACCTGGTGAGACAGAGGAGAGGCCGGGGCAGGACGCAAACCACAGTCTCCAGAATCTACAGGCACATGACGAGGAGGGGGACAGGAGCAGAATCTCTGGTGTGACGGAGGCAGCAAGGCATCACAGCGAGAGTGAGGTCAATCAGGATACCAGACGGCTGGTCCAGAACACTTGTGTAGGAGACGTCCGGAAAGAATGAGTGAACTGGCCAACTGCAACAAAAGAATGGGAGATGTTTGATTGCGACGTGGACCAGGTGCTGGAAGCAGTGACTGCAGGAGATGTGGGGAAGTAGCTTAAGGCCATGTCCTCAATAATCTGGAGCATGGGCACTGAGCGCTTCGGAAGGAAAGAGCTGACAGGCAGAGCAAACACCCAGCCCAAGGAAAATAGACACCTGAAGGAGATATCAACCCTGAGAGGGGATTTGTGGATGACTGAAGAAGGCATTTCGCAAAGCAACAGCAGACAAGAAACCAGCACTGACAGAACTCTGAAAGAACCTGATGAAGCGCATTAAGACATTGCGTAGAGCTGAGTATCACTGCCGAGACAGGAAGCCATGGTTGAAGGAAAGGGTAGCTTTCACCAAGAACCCATTCCAATACCTAAACTCCTGGGCGACAAAAGATCAGGGGAGTTGAAAGTAACAAAGGAAGAGGTGGAGGAACATCTTCGCCAGGTTCGCAGTGATCCTAGAAGGGAGGTCATTTTGAACGAGATGAAGAAGCCCATCAAACCAGCTGAACCAATGATTCCCTTCAAGACAGAGGAACCAAGCTGGCAGGAAGTCAACAGCTTTCTTAAAAAAGCCAGAGGAAAATCGGCTCCAGGGCCCAATGGCATCTTGTACAATGTTTACAAGCATTACAAAAGACTCAGAAGACGACTCTGGAAGCTACTGACGGTGGCATGGAAAAAAAACTACCTTCCTGATGACTGGCTGGTTGCAGAGGGGTGCTTTATCCCTAAGGAAGAGAACTCTTCAGGGATCAAGTAGTTCCGCACCATCTCACTGCTCAATATAGAACCTAAGTTCTTCCTGGGGATCCTGGCAAAGAGGTTGACCACCTTTATGTTGGAAAATGGGTATATGGACACTGCAGTTCAAAAAGGTGGAATTCCAGGGATATCTGGTTGTCTTGAACACACCAGCATTATTGTCACGTCCAGCCCCTCCCTCCTCCCTGGTCCCGCCTAGCTCCCCGCTCCCATTCGTTCCTCCCTCTGTCTGTCACGCCCTCGTCGTCAGTCTCGTACACCTGAGTCTTGTTCCACCGTCGTGTTTCCGTGTATAAAAACCCCCTCGTGTTTTACCCCGGTGTCGGTCATTCCCTGTACGGTAATCCCTCGCTTTTTCCTCTCTTTTCCTTTTGTAATACCTGTTCCTCTTGTGACTCGCATTCTCCCTTTTGTTTCACTCCTAGTTTCTACGTGTTGGTTTATTTCCCAGTGTCTTTCGCTTATGCTTTCCTTGTGTATGTTCTCCGTTATTAGTATTCATATATTCGTCCCCTCGTTGTCTGTTTAGTGTTTCATTTATACTTTAGAATTCTGGTGTCTAGTTGCCCTTGTATTCTTTTATTCTCTTGTGTATATGTTTTGTTAGTTGTTATGTTCTCATGTGTTCATATTTCCTGGTTGTTTAGTTTACCCGTTTTAAGTATGTCCTCTTCTTAGCAGTTAGATTAGCTCTCTAGTTACGTGTGTACGTTGTGTTCAGTCCCGTTACTATTCCATTGTTATTGGTTCCCAGTAGTGTTTCCCTGTGTGCATTGTCTAATTGGATCTGTCTATTTAGTGTCTCTTGGTTCTGGTTTTCTCCCTATTCTGTATGTCTTCCGTGGTGTTTATTATTGAATAAATTAGTTTATCTTGCGTTTGCGTCACACCCGCCCCTGAAAACGTTACAATTATCTCCAAAATAATTGAGGATGCAAAGAGAAAACATGGCAACCTGGCAGTTCTGTGGCTCGATCTATCAAATGCCTATGGAACAATACCCCACAAGCTAGTGGAGCTGACGCTGAAGACCTACCATATCCCAGAGCGATTTCAGAAGCTCCTGCAGTACTACTTCGACAGATTCAAAATGCATTTCCCCTGCGGAGAATTCACCACCAACTGGCAGAGACTGGAAGTGGGCATCATCACAATTTCAGTGATTATGTTTTCTGCAGCGATGAAGATTCTCGTTAGGTCTGCAGAGAAGTTGTGTCGAGGTGCAGTACTTGCACATGGTGTTCAGATGCTGCCCATTCGAGTGTTCATGGATGACATCACCATAACAGCTAAATCAGTGCCAGAAGGAAGATGGATTTTGGAGGACTTGGTGGAGATCACCAGTTGGGCAATAGAGTTCAAACCGGGATAGAGTTCAAACCGGCAAAATCCATAAGCCTAAGTACTGAAGAAGGGGCGCGTTCAGGATTGGTTCCGCTTCAAGATCAGAGAGAACATCATTCCAACTGTCCAAGAGAAACCTGTGAAGTGCTTGGGGAAGTGGTACAGGGTGGACCTCGACGAGTGTGAAGGAGATGTTTAGCCAAGCAGAAACTTGGATGACATCTCTGGATAAGTGTGGCCTCCCTGGCAAGTATAAGGCCTGGGGGTACCAACATGGGGTTCTCCCCAGATTGCTCTGGCCTCTCCTGGTCTACGAGGTACCTGTATCCACAGTTGAGGGTCTGGAGAAGAAGTTGAACACCCATCTAAGAAGATGGCTGGGCATCCCAAGAAGCTTTTGCTCCATTGGCCTTTACAGCACAGGCAGCAAGCTACAGCTGCCAATAACATCAGTGGTGGAAGAGTTTACGGTGACAAAAACACGCCAGACCATGATGCTGCGGGCCGGCAGAGATGAGAAAGTATGCCAGGCAGACATCGTTATAAGTGCCATTGTGTGGCATCTCCCCTTCTTACAAAACTCAACAGACGTCTGGGAATTTCCTATTTCAAGCCACTTATTGCTACTTGTCCCAACTTTTTTGGGATTTGTTGACACTGTGAAACTTTGAATCAACATATATATATTTTTTAATGTTACATTTACATTTATTTTATTCGTAATAGAAAATAGATGACAGATTAAAAGTTTAATCTGTCATCTATTTTCTATTACGAATAAAATCATTGCATTCAGTTTTTATTCACAATTAGTTTAGTGTCCCAACTTTTTTGGAATCCACTTTGTAAGTGCCAGTCTAATTTCTGTAACAATACATCTACACCAAATCATCACAAGGTTTGCTACCCCAAGTTGGCCCCATTGGTTAAGATGCATCCACCAGGCACTCTCATAGAAGCCCCTCCCTCAGGACTGGCACCAGGGTGAGGCCTCGGTAACCCTGATCTGGGCAAGGGTGTCTGGGTCCTGTTATTTATAAATTCTCCATAGGGGTTGTTTGGGGGGCTCCCAGAAGAGCTGGAAGTGTTGGCCCAGGGAGAGGAAAACCTGGGCCTCTTTGCTTAGGCTACTGCCCCCATGACCCAGACCTGGATAAGCAGTTGAAAATAGATGGAAGACAGAGGCTATAAGGTCAGAAAAGACCCTGTTGAAGCAGAAAAAAAACACAGCATGATTTCTCATCACAACAGTTCTCATCCCGGCGGCTCCGGACCTGCCCGTCGGTGTTGGTTCGGGGCTTTCCAGCTGCGCGGGACGCTCCGGGAGTAGCGAGCCCCTGGCGGAGGGTTCTGTCACGGTCACAGCTCCGGACCCTTCTCTGTGGGCATGCCGTTACGTTGTCTGCGTGTCGTTATGTTCATGTTTGTACTTCCATGGGCGTGGGTCGTCTGTGAGTGTGTTCGTGGTATCACCTGTGCCTTGTCCCGAGATCACGTGGGTCTGTGTAATTCACCTATTTAATGTGCGTTCGCGCAGTGTCTTGTGCTTGTCTTTGTCTAAAGTTCATGCCTGTGTAAGCCTTCGCTTTTGCGTGCTTGCACCGTCTGTGCTGGGCTTTTCGTGTTTTTGTTATTAAACGTTCTGTGTGCACCGCAAGACGCTCGTCGTGTCTCCTCCTTCCTCCAACACGCCAGCGTCACAAGTGCACATTTGCACACTGTAAATCCCCAAACTCAAAAGGAGGTGAATCAATTTATTGTCCCAACTGTACTACAGTTTGAATCCTGAAATATCGTTATGCTATATGTACACCTTGAGACTAATGTTAACTAGTGTTAAAGTTTATAAGTATAAACTTTTAAAATCAGCTCAAAATGGCCATTGCACAAAGGGTTTTTAAACTGATCAAATTGATCAGTCGATGGCAGCATGTCCTTGACTAAGCCTCGAGTTACCTGATTGTTACAAGAATACTACAAAAGTGTTTGGTCTCATAGCTTTCACCAAATAACTAGATTATATGTCTTCATTTTTTTTAATGTATAGGATGGAGGTGTGTATGGTGACTTATTCCGCAAGGCAATAAAAACGTACAACATACTGTGTTTTGGAATATACCGGCTGCTGGACATGCCCCGCACCACTGAGACTGACTGCGTGAAGCGGTGAGTCAACCGCATGTTTACACATGACATACATGTTAGTTAAGATCTTTGTCACATGTTTACACATTACACGTATTGGTTAAGATCTTTGTCACATGTTTACATATTACACGTGTGTTGGTTAAGATCTTTGTCACATGTTTACACATTACACACATGTAATATGTGTGTAAGATCTTTCACACATATCTATAACATATATACATAACCTTTGTAAGTTGCTCTACATAATAGCATCTGCTAAGTGTTGAAAATGTAAAATGCCATTTGAAACTCAAAATGTTGAGACCAGAATGTGAACGTGTGATTGTTTTACTTGTTGAGTCCATGACAAATTCCCCTGCAGCACAATAAAATATATATTTCATCATATTTACTTCGTATATACATATATACTTACATGTAATTTTGAACGTCTCAGATTTGTGAAAACCCACTGATGGATATTGAATCTTCATAAACAGGAAAATAAACGAGTAGCTTCACTACAACTACTGTATGATGCTACTTTGCAAGTCGCAAACATCAAATTATGCAACAATGCGTTATGCAAAAATACATGCTCTTCTAAAAGCATGCTATACTTTACAAAGATTTTAACCATTTACAAGAAGGGTGAAAGGCATTCTATACTTTAGTAGGCTAAGAAAAGAACCCATATTTAATTAAAATATGAGTGACTAAACAATCTGACTAATGTTAGCTGTCTTTAATTTTGAGTTCATGAAACTGAGTATGGTAAAAGCTGGTATGGCTATTAGCCATTAGCTCTTCTGTGAATTTTTATTTTTGCAAATTATCCTGGAAGGGTTGGGATCGGAGAGTATCTAATGGCTAACAATTAGCATGCTATGTATTAGCCAAGGTTTTTCACATTTTCAGGGTGAACTTTTACTCTTGACGACACTTACTTTACATGGAAGCATCAGGGCTATCATATGTGGCATTAGTGTGTATTTTTTACATATACAAACATACCCTCTTTCTCATTTTCTCTTTCTCCTGTGTCACAGGTTTGTAATCACCAACCCTCCATATGACTTGCATCTGATCCCTACGGATATGGTATTCTGCCTGATGCAGTTTGACCCTACTGCGGGTCAGTTGTGCACTGCATTGTCCAAATCCTCAACCAAAAAGAACCCTGCCAGAGGAGGCACGTGCAACGGACATCCAAAGAGCTTCAAGCCGTAGGACAAGCAGAAGTATGTGCCAACTGCACCCTCTCACATGTCGCCTTTCTCTGTCCCACACATACTGTCAGTCTCTAATTCTGTCTCTTTCTTTTGCTTTCTCTCTCCCCATGATCAGATACAAAACTTGGTCTGTACAGGACCATCCCCACTGTACACTCTACGGTCTTCTAGAAAGTGTCTTGGCCTCTTGTAGCCTCACTGCAAGTTTGTCTATGACCACAGGTTACATTAAATGTAAAAATATTTTTCCTTCATTGATGTTGTCTTAACCATCTGCTTGAATTTCTGTACAAGGTGAGACAAAACCATTATGCACTGAAACGGCATTTTAAGCATCTCATCTAATACAACAGTTCTGACCTCACAGTCTAATTGGTCTTCTAACTCTGCTGATGTTTCATGAGCATGGTATTTTCAAAACAAAACTACATCACCCTGCTCATGTGCTGCTAGCATCACACACCTGACCCTTCGTTTGTTTTGTACATTTACAACATGGGAAATTAATACAAAGACAAGGTAACCTTTGACTTCCGGTCTGTTTGATCACACTATAGGAGAGAGTGTGATGGGAGCTACATTAAATTCCAAATCTGTTTGACTGCTGTGACAGTACAACAGTAAAATACACTGAGGCCACCAGTGAAGAAACTGCTGTCTGTTACACGCACATCCTACAGAACATCCTTTTGTCTATCTGAACAATAAACGTGTCCGGATTAACATATAAAATAATGCAGTAGCCCTATCTTTTTAACTCTTAATCAAACATTACGTTTTGTGCTTGTTCTTTTTATCTTTGCTTAGTTTCCAAACTAACATTTCTTGGTAGTACTATATAACTGCATGCCTGTGGAAGTTTCTGATAGGCAGGTAATTGTTAGTCTTGCACAAATCTTTATCACAAATAACATCTCAGCTGTGATTATGCTCAACACTCCCAGATCACAGCTGTGATCATGCTCAACACTCATGCCTGCTCCCGGATCACAGCTGTGATGTAATATTGCAATAACACAATCTCTTACATGTTCTATTGCTTAAACATTGTCTGATTCTTAAATAAAATGTACTGCATTTGTTATTCTGGATAGTGGAATGCCAAGTTCCTCCTGATGTAATGTTGTCCCCCAGCCTGTCAAAATCACGTGTTAAAAGCCCCCTATATGAACTATGAAATAATATATAAATATAATTTACATAATATATATATATATATAAATATAATATATAAAAATAATTAGTTCAAAAACCACCACCACACACATATATTATATATTAATTTAAGTTTCCATCCTTAGTAACCAACATAACCATATACACAACTGCAGTGTTACTGAGGCCAGAACAATGTTTTTACCATGTTTGCAAAATGTTTTAGTAAGACTGAATGTGTAAGTCCAGCAGTATGATGGTCTGTTTGTCATGCTGGAGTTTTTGTGAGTCTATGGAGCATTGTCAGTCAGTATGCTGGAACATTTGTGAGTCTAGCATTGTCAGTCAGTATGCTGGAGCATTTGTCAGTCAGTCCATGCCATCAGGTTAGTTGTCCTCATTAACTGCTATCCAGGTCTGAGGCTTCTGCATGTTCTTCACTGTTTTCAGATGGACCAATAATCTGTGTCAATCTTAATCTTAATCTCACTCTCAAACTCTGCACTTTCCCAATTCCCAAATTATCTGCTTATTGATTGCCTTCACCTCTTTGCCTTTTTGTTTCTCACCTACTCATACCAACAGAAACACTCATCCAGTAATGAACATTGTTCCTTGCTGCTGTTATTAGTTGCCCCACCTGCACTGCTGTCTCACTCCCTCCGTGCATGTGTCCACATTTTTTCCTTTATTTCCTTAGCATACTTTGGTCTGATCATGTGATTAAATGCACACTTTTTTAACCAATTACTGGATAAATATGGAGATGCATCTATGGTTAGAAAGGGGACTTTCATATATTTTCCTTTTCCTTTTGTAAAGTAAATTTTTACCTTCACAAGAGAAAAAAAATTGCTTTTGTTTTCTTGCTCCTTCAAATCTGATTTCAGTTTGAAGACAGTTAAAGGCAGATACTCTTTGGTTTTAGAAATCAAAGATCAGTTGGCTTATTTGGGTTATACTGCAGTGAATTGGAGAGGAAGGCATAAGGGTTCAGTGAACGGGAGGGGGGGGCATGAGGGTTCAGTGAACGGGAGGGGGGGGCATGAGGGTTCAGTGAACGGGAGGGGGGGCATGAGGGTTCAGTGAACTGGAGAGGGGGCCATGAGGGTTCAGTGAACGGGAGAGGGGGGCATGAGGGTTCAGTAAAAATCTGGGGGTGGAACACTGAATAGGTTATACAGCACAAAGGAATCTCAGGGTATGTGAACACAAAGGTAAGACAATTATACTGTAAAATAAATTGCATACTGATTACTTCCTTGTCTGGTAATATTATAATTAGCCTATGAAGTTGAAGGTAGAGGTGGGTGATACTGGGAATTGTGGTATCGATCCGATACCAAGTAAATACAGGGCCAGTATCGCCGATATCGATACCGATACTTTTTAATAGATCATAGATCCAAAGGATCCAAAAGATCTAGGATACACTTTCTCCAAACATTGTATGTGACAACAAAATACTTTATTATCACAATCAATATTTTGTTTAGAAACAAGGGAACAGTAACAAAACAATGTTTGCCTTAACATTAGGAAAATTAATATTTTTTTGAATGAATGAATGTTCAATTTATATAGTGCTTTTCAAGATAGCCAAGGTTGCTTTACAATTTCAACACCAATTGAACGCCAATTGCACACAGCGCACTCTCTACCAGACGCCACAGCCCCCTTGAGGACTGAATGGGGTGCAGGAAGTGGAGAGAGGACAGACCCTAGTGACAGAGCACCATCCACCACTGGGCATACAAGCACACACACATTCATGCACAGACACCTGCTTTTCTATTGAACAGAGACACACAGTTACACACTCAGGGAGAATTAGTCAGGGAATGCCAATTTACCGAACTTCCATGTTTTTGGACTGTGGGAGGAAACCAGAGACACCTGAGGAAACCCATGCAGAGACGGGGATAATGGAATGGAAATGGAAATTCCACTCAGATAGGGACTTGAACCCAAGACCCCAGTGCTAACCACCAAGCCACTGTGTTGCCCAAACAAGTAGAATACACAAAAAATACAAAAATGAATAAAAATGATCTCCTCACTAGATATCTTTTCTATTTCTTTCTTTCTGTTAATTTTTTTATAGAATTGTTCATAGGAAAAAAAAGAAATTTCTTCCTTTCATTGCAATTGTGTTTTCTTAAATAAACAGAGTTAAAAAATGACAGAAAATCATGAATCTATATTTTTTTTACCTCTATGTTTAAAGTCTCTATAAATTTCATACTTGTATGGCTGTGTAAATATTCCTTGAAGTTAAATTGTTCATAATATTTTTTCTAGTCCACCTCTCATATTATATCTTTCAAACCTTATGTAATGTTGTTGCACTATGTGCACTTGCCTGTTGCTTTAATTCTATAAAATTCCCTGTTGTGGGATAATTAAAGCTTAATTTAATGTTATCTTAGATAACACTTTTACAAATGAACTAGGTTATTATCTCAATGTCTTAATTATATATATTATATATATATACAGTGATTCCTCACCACTTCACGCTTCAGCTTGTGCGGCTTCACTCTTTTGCAGATTTTTATAAGATATTAATTTGAAAAATAATTTGTGGATCTTCGCTTTTTTGCCAGTTTTTTGCATCATTCGATCAGTGGAATTTTTACATGAAAAAATCCCAAAATGTATACAAATATATTACAAATATTAATTCTAACAATAAAGGGATGTTATAAATAATAAAATAGTACGAATTACAGTAAATATTGCATAAACGACAGATTTCTGTAGGCTACTTTTCTTCCTCTCGGACATTTCAAAACTCCTGTGGCGTCTATCTCCATACTGTGAGTGTCGACTCGAGGAGAGCGCTGATTGGGTGGGCCAGGCTGAGTGGGCGGGGCCAGGCTGAGCCTACCTGCATGGCTGTTTGGCTGGCACCACTAAGCTACGTGATGCAACAACAAAAGACGAGAGGGGGGCGGGTCGCTGCTCCGTGCTGCGTGATGCAGCGCTGCTCTTACAGACAGAGGAGACTTTGATGAATCCGCGTGCACAGCAGTCAGTGCGTGCAGGAGAGAAAAAAAGCTAGAGTATCGATCTTTTTACACGAGTCTTGTTCAATATCAATACCAGTGTTGGTATCGATATTATCGATATTTGGATCGATCCGCCCACCTCTAGTTGAAGGCATTATCACCAATAAATCAAGGGAATGGGTTGTTAATATTTATGTTTAATTAGCTTAGAACAAAGGGTTCATCCATGCTTTTATCTAGAGTAAAATAGAACCAGTTGCTGCAGAACCCTTATATTGTGTTGGGGTCAATTTTGACCCATTTTCAAAATTCAGGTGTGTAAAAAGTAGTTTTTTGTATTGGAACAGGGTTTTAAAAGCATTTTTTTATAATTTTAGTAAATTTTAAATGTCTCAAATTTCAAAAGTGACCTTCATGGTGTTATGGGTCATAGAATACTTGCTGTTGATCCCATCACATAAAAGGTGTGACTCATTACACACACCCAAACACCCACCCACTAGGGTTGGCCGATGTTTACAGTGAAACATTGCGTTGGACGATGATATCATTGGGTGGGGGGGGGGAGGTCGTCATTGTCACGTGGGGCTACGCCCCCTCTCCTAGCTGTCACCCTGGGTTCCCCCATGTCTGTGTTCTTGCCCGTTTGTCCCGCCCTGCTCGTTGGTTTTGATGGATTCCTTGTTAGTCACCACGCCCCCGTGTCATTGCCATCACCTGTCCCTTGTTTAATTCATGTCCTTATAATCCCTGCACTTCCCCAGTCTTGCTATCGGTTATTTTGTTATCTATGTTCATTGCTATTGGTTGGTGTTTGCTGTTCGCTGTTTGATCCTGTTCGTAAGTTGCTCTGTGTTTCCCCGTCGTGTTTTCGTCATGCCAGTGTATATGTGTTATTCGGACTGCCCTCCCATTTTGAACCCGGACTGCTTCTCTGACGATGGTTATGGATTATCCTTTAATAAATCTCGCTCTTCTCAGCATTTGTGTCCGTCTCCTCGCCCCGCAACGCGAGCTGCGTTACAGTCATGTCCAAATTGAAAAGGGGCCTACTATATAAAAACATAATGATTATAAAATAAAAGTAGTATAAAATAAGCTATATGGTAATAATTCTACCCAGGCTTTAACGTGTAAGGAGAAAAAAAACCTTCCACTGCCTTTGAATGGTCCAGAGCAGGTTTCCGCTAATGGCAAAAATTGCACGAAAATATCTCTGCATATGCGCTACCAGCACACCCTCAGAAAGAGTTTTCAGCTCTGCGGGTACTGTGGTCACCCCAATCCACAGCTTATTAAAGCCAGAGAAGGTCAACATTGACATGTAAACGTGTTGGAATAGGCTACACAATGTCGGCCCACATAACATTTTAAGTTATTACAGTTTAGCGCGTTTCGGGAAGTCATGCTTTGTTTGTTTTATATTTTTCTTGCTCTTATTATATTTTCATTCATTATTCTTTCCTTCGTTTGTTGTTCTGCTGTGATATCAGTGAAATCCATGATAATTTATTTTAAATTTATTTAAAAAGGTAAATGCCATAGCCATAAGCTCCGTTGCTTCGTTTTGTTGTTCAACTTTTAATAAACGTGTTTATAAACACCTTTGTGTCAATTTTACTTTGTAGCCTTTGCACTGTAAAATTAATGCTTTTGCTGAAGTTGAACGTCATACTTCGGTTGACAATGAGCAAGTTTCCCGACACACAACAAGTCTTATTCTATTAGTGTGAATAACATGAAATGTTTAAAATTAATAGACATATAGAAAAATATAAATAATAATATCCTAATAATAATAGAATAATAATGAATAATATAATAATATGCCAATTAGGCATATTTGTAGCAGTAACCCTGACTCTAATCCATATTCATAAGTTATATACCTGATTTGATAATTTTCCGTACAATCCCTGCTAAAGTTTTAGGTGAAGGAGACCTAAAGGTCAGTGCATGTTTGTGGAAAAACAAAAAAGTGGGCATGGCATCACGATGGTTACCATCCATCGCGATGGTGGGTCATATATGACATCGGCACAACCCTACGACCCACCCACACACCTATCCACACTCCCACACACACACCTACACACACACACAAACCCCCACACACCCACCCACACTCACCTATCCACAAACATACCCACACCCAACCACCCACACAAACACACCAATCCACATATCAGTCGATTTGGTTCACATCATGATGTACATTTACACCACAACTAGTGCATTTCTCAAAACAGTTAGGGCTGCCATGATTAGTCGACTAGTCACGATTATGTTGACTATTAATAGTCGATGCGTCGTTTTTTTTCTCTCCAAACTGCTGCAACAGTATCCACTGCTGCATCTGTCTTTCTGTCCTTGACGCACATGCGCAGTAGTGGAAACCGGGGTAGACAGTTGACGACATCCCAGGATGTTATACAGACTGGTATAATGGCTACCCGTTTGCACGCGTTTCGTGGGATCATTTTCCGTAGCCGGGTTCCGAAACACGTGCAATATCTGCAAGGCAGAACTTTCCTTCCATGGCAGCACAACCGCGATGTACGAGCACTTGAAGCATGTTGTGGCTGATTGTGACAATGATGAAGAGGGACCGTCATCTAAATTGCTAGTTAGCTGCTAAAGTTACCATAAACAGAGCGTTAACTTAGTACTTACTTATCGTGGTACCTGTAAAAGTTAACATTAGTGATGGCGATTTGTTTCATTATCCTTAGCATGCACTCGTGTGTTTTCTGTAACGTCAGATATGATACTTAATTTGTGTCCATTTTACACCCCCCCCCCCAAAAATTAACATTCGCCCTGCAACCCTGCTACCTAATTTGATTTAAATGTAGCTAAGTTTGATGCCAGAGACAAATGAATGGAAGAAAAACCTAAAAAAAAATATTTCTTTATTAATGTATTTTTGCGTTGTTTAAAGGTTTAATGAACTATGTTATATACATAACACTGTCTTACACAACACTTCCTGATGTATAATACAATAAAAAAATGTCAACTTATGCACAGGGTTAATTTCTGTCATTTTATCCTGCATTCTCTTTAAAAGTCCAACATTTTTCCCTGTCAAATTTCGACAACCGTCTGTTGTCACACATGCCAGCATGTCCCATTTCAGTCCTAACATGTCCAAACATGCATTTACCTCTGTGAACAAGTCATTACCAGTGGTTGTCCCTTTTATTGACTGCATGGCTGCCAGCTCCTCCGTGACTTTAAAGTTTGCCGTTATCCCACGTAAGAAGATGAGGAGCTGGGCAGTGTCACGTACATCACAGCTCTCATCCAAAGCCAGAGAAAAACAAAGTCGACCGCTCTGTTCTTCAGCTGAAGCTCCAAGTTCCCAGCGATGTCCTCAAACCGCCTCATTACGGTGCGTCAGGAGAGTGACACGTTCTCAAACGCGGCCTTTTTCTCCGGACATATGAGTGCAACAGAGTCCAATAAGTACTCTTTAATGAAAGTGCCTTACTTTTTCTGGTGATTTTATGAGAAATGGCATAACTTGTCCTAATGGCTGCTTCTTTGGGGGTGTGAAGTTTGGATAAAAGGCCTTGTTGGGTTTGCAGTTTTGCTACCAATGCATCAGACTCCTTTGCGCGCTCTTTGTCAGTCAAATTTTTATATTTGTCCTCATGCTTTTTTGGTGTAGTGACGATTCAAACACAGCGACCTGTGTACCACTAATTAAGATAAGATAAGATAAGAAACCTTTTATTGTCATTGCACATGTACAACGAAATTGAGCAGCAATCTTAAGGTGCATGAACATACCGTAATACAAGAATTTAAACATTTATTATAATTTAAGGCATAGAAAAATATATATATAGATATATAGAAAATATATGATGACATTATTGCACATAGTGAGTTATTGCACATAATGGTTTTTTTATTGCACATGGAAAACTACTAAATATGTAAAAAGGTAGATATAGTGATAAAGTTCATGTAGTGCTGTTTTGGTCCCGTTATCAGTGTGGGGAGTGGTTGTGTGTGTGTTTAGCTGTGTTCAGCTCCCGTACAGCGCTGGGATAAAAGCTGTTTTTTAGTCTGTTTGTCCTTGATGTGATGGACCTGAAGCGTTTTCCTGAGGGCAGCTGCTGGAATAGATGGTGTCCAGGGTGGTAAGTGTCTTTCAGGATGTTAGCTGCCCTACTGAGGCAACGAGAGCTGAACAGTTCCTCCAGACTGGGCAGTGGGCAGCCGGTGATCTTCTGGGCTGTGTTGATCACTCTCTGTAGTGCTCTCCTTTCCGCTGCTGAGCAGCTGTTGTACCATGTTGAGATGCAGTATGTTAATATACTCTCTATGGCACAGCGGTAGTAGACACACCACGTTACCTTTTATTTCTGTAAATAAATACTTGGCAGTCCAAGTATTTTATTTATTTTTTTTATTTCATTTATTAAAAATGCGACATTCCTTGTCAACTTTTCTTTTTTTAGTGTGAGCTGACATCTTGGGGTAATCTGGCAAGCATAAAGCTAGGTTTATACCAAGGTTATAATCGTTAACAAAAACGAACGAAAAAACGAAAACTGATATTGAAAAAACATTTTTGTTAACTGAAATAAAAAACAGTAATTAAAAGAAAAAAACGATAACTAACTGTAACTATATTACATGTTTAGAAAACTACCTAAAACGTTCTGAAACGATAGATAGGATACCCTTCGTTTCCGTGTTTGTCAGTTTATTTATAAATCGATTTTTTTCACTAGAAGTTTTATATTAGCTGGCAGAAGCGTACGGAACCTCATGGTCTGTCACGTCTCTTGTTTAGAGCTCCTGCTCGCCTTGCTAGCCTGCAAAGTTACAACAACAGAAGTTGGAAGAAAATGGCAATTTTTTTTTTATATGACTACGAGACAGACTACATGTCTTGTAGTGAAAACATGTGATAAAATATATGGAGTAGTTCTCAAGAGGAAAAACCCCACGAATCTCAAAGCTCACACAAGAGGGCTAACTGCCAGTATATTGACAAGCTAGCCTCTGAGTAGCTCTGCCGAAAGAGAAGCACCATCCCGGCTAGGTAGTACCGGGAAGGTGAACCATAATGGACCGTCTTCACCAGTGATCAAATAGCTGCTGGTTAGTTAATATGCAGGAAAACTGCAAGCGGGTGGATGCTAAAAAAAACTAGTTAATGTGTTGAGACTGGATGTCAACACTACTGTGTGACCCGATTGCCTTCGAAAAGTTTGGCTTTTCACACGAACCAAAATAGGGTTACGTGTCTGGCAAGTATGTTCGTGTCTGTCCTAGTTTGGCAATTTTCAGCAGCAGTATTACACATTTTGCACTTAAGGCTTGTATCTTTTGTTTTTATTTGAACCTTTTGAATCCTGCACCTGACATACCCCAAAGTATAAAAAACTAAAATAATACTAAAACTAATGAAAACTAAACTAAAACTAAGCTTTAAAAAAATAATTAAAACTAATAAAAACTAGCAAACATGCTCTAAAAACTAATTAAAACTAACTGAATTAGAAAAAAAGTCACAATGAAATAAAAACTAAACTATAATGAAAATCCAAAACTATTATAACCTTGGTTTATACTTGACGTTTATACTTGCCGCGTCAAATTCTGTGCAGTGTTCTCCAAAACGATATGTGTTAGTATAAACACCCCTCAAAAACAGTGGAAGGAATATTTACCTGACAAATTTTAATGTTGCTTTTTGTTTCAGATTTGAAAAGTGCTGGAATTTAGGCTAAAGTACTTGAAAATGCTTGAAATTGTAACTACTTTGTTTCTGACTGAACAGTTCTCTTGTATTACATTAATTGTAATTCCAGGACGAAACATGAGAACGTGAAGATGTTAAGATTTGGCGTTTTGAAAATAAACTGTAGTGTTAGTTACTTCTAACTAAATGATAGACACCAGGCCCGTAGCCAGGGGGGATCGGAGGGTTCGTTCGATCCCCCCCCCGCCCCCTCCCCCGTACACACATGCCCCCTCAAGATAGGTAGGCTATTCAACGAATGAATTGTTAATCTCCAGTGGATATACAGACAAACAAATAAGGACAGCAACAACAGACTCACAACAAACTTATAACAGTGTTGCCAACTCTCACACAATGAGCGCAATGAGCGTGAGACACTCGCATTTGACTGTCTTCACACGCCATACATCCGATTTCTCACGCTGAAAAAATCTAGTTTATTTATTTCCGATCTACATCTATGATTCAATGAGTTACTAGCTCGCTCTGGCGCCAACTACTGGCGATCGATGGCTTTAGGCGCAACATAGAGGAAACATATAAGACATAACACCCCCCCCCCCCCCCACATCAAATCTCACTCCTAGTGATTTTGAAAAGTTGGCAACCATGCTTATAATGAATAAAATATGTGTAAATTAAAAGGTTTGAAGTGCGCTTGTGTATTTAGGGGGCATTGGAGTAGAGAGCCAAATGAAGTCCACTTTTGGGGGAAAAAGATCCCCCCCCATCACAATGCTGGCTACGGGCCTGGACACGGATAGTCATATTTGGATGCACGCATGAAGCTCCACTTTATTCAAGTGACCTGTAAACTATATCCCCCACCTAACCACAAGGGGGAGTATAATACCCTGTAACCTATAAATGCACCATTGCTACATCCCCCTTTGAAAGATCAGTACATGACAGAAGTTTACAATCTCCATATTTTTGTTGAAGAATCATAGCCTCACAGGAGTAACAGAATAATAAATACCCCTGAGCCAGCAGAACAGTTAACTAAAATTAAACACATGAACAGTAAGACATTCACTGATAAGCTAAATTAAGGAGGTGGGGTGGACTACTAAGGCTGGGCGATATGGAGCAAAAATAATCTCAATATTTTTTAGCTGAATGGCGATATACGATATATATCTCGATATTTTTTCTTCCCAAAAGGTAATAACAAAGAGGCAGTAATAAGTCAAATCTACGTCCCAAATGAGTTGCGCGAAGAAGAGAGGCAGGACAGGGCGGAAGTTGTTAAAAGAGAAACTCAAGTAAATTCACTATTCACAGTGTTGTGCATGAACGAGTTCAAAAGAACGCGTTCATTGAACACGCTAATTTTTTCGTGAACGTTGAACTGAACGAAACACATTTTTTAATAACTTGAACGTGAATTAGTTCACATTATGTGTCATGAACGGTAGACATCACTGTAAATGAATGTTGGAATTTGTTTCCATTGAAAACTGAGTGACATCTGTTTTCTCTTTTGAAACGCAACGAGAGAAATTTCCTCCCTCCTGTATTCTCGCTGGTGCCGCTTAAATCATGCATCACCAGACAGAAATGGTTTTGACGTTGTGTGCGCAATGCATTGTGGGCAACGTAGTGTCCGCATGAGAATAGTTAACATACTGGCTTCCGCACGACGTTACCCGTGATGAATTGAAGCAGAGCGGGGTAGGCATAGCACGTATAGGACAGTCCCACCAGGATTTTGCGGGCCTTTTTTGTGATTGTTGCGGGCTAAAATGTTTGATGTTGCGGGTGTTTTTCAAAAAAAATTGCGATGGAAGTTGCGATGTGTTTTTGCTTTTTTGTGAGTACATTACAAGAGGGAGTAAATGTTGTATGGTTTCCTCTATTTAGTAGTCCATTTTAATTATCTATTTACCTATTTATTCAGGGTTGCCAACTTTTCAAGATCGCTTGAAGTGAGATTTGAACCTGGAGGGGGTGGCGAACATTAATTGTTGACGGGGGGGGGGGGCGGAGTTAGCGAACGTAAGTTGTTACCGGGCGGCCTGTAAAATGGACACAAATTAAGTATTATATCGAGATCGATCGCCAGTGGTTGTGCCAGAGCGAACTAGTAACTCACAGATATGGATCAGAGATAAATAAACTTTATCTCTGACTATAAACTTTATCTCAGACCCTCGCCGCTTACGTGCGCTGCAGTGACTTCGCGGGCTACCGTTGCATTGTGGGGAATGTAGTGTTTGTGCGTGCAAAACACCATCGGGCGGCTGTGGCCTACGGGCCGGTTCTAATAGTAATTAAATATCATCCAGGGGGCCATAGATAATCAATTCGCGGGTCGGATCTGGACAGTTTATCCCCGCTTTCATGTAGTGTACCGGGATACTGCTTTTCCCGATCTTTTTGCCGTTATTTTCGTCGCTCATGCTGCTTTCAGTCTGCTCCTCTTGAACGTATATACGGAAGTAAGGCGGGAGTTTGTCGACGTCACATCAAGACGACATCAGTGATTGGTCAAATTTGTGGGAAAGTTGCGGTGATTAGCTGAAGTTGCAACACCGCCCTGAATTCGCGGGATTTTCTTGAAGTTGCGTTGAAGTTGCAAATCGCAACATCGCGACTTTCTGGAGGGTCTGATAAGAACGTATAGTGATTTCTAGCTTGTACTGGTCACGTCTGGCTCCGCCCCTTCTAGTCTCGTCATTTTTATGTTTTCCTTGTTCTTGTTACGCCCCTCTGTTTCAGCTGTTCCGTGTTAGCTCGTCTTAGTTTTACAAGCGTGTGTGTGTGTATTGCCTATGTCCAGACTATACCTTCAGGGATCATTGTCGTTTCTTTATCTCCTAGTTGGTGTGTATATATAGCCTATGTCCAGACTATACCTTCGGGGATCATTGTCGTTTCTTTATTTCCTAGTTGGTGTGTATATGTCCAGACTATACCTTCAGGAATCATTGTCGTTGCTTTATCTCCTAGTTGGTGTGTATATATAGCCTATGTCCAGACTATACCTTCGGGGATCATTGTCGTTTCTTTATTTCCTAGTTGGGCGTGCACGGTATTCACGCCTTATCTGTGATTCGTGGTTTTGATTAGCTTCGTATTTGTGTATGGTTAAAGTCTCTGTTCCATTTTCAGGTTCGTAGTGTTTTAGGATTTCAGTTCATGTTTGGTCTCCGTGTTCTCTAACGTGATATCGTGCCTGGCAATACATGTATGTTCTGTTAGACTTCATGTTCATGTATAGCCGTTACTTGCTTCCCGTGTGTTTGTTCATGTCAGTGTATGTATTAGTTGTACTCTTGTTTGGTCTAGTTTTGTGCCCTTGTCATTTCCGCTGCCTTTTAGTGTATTAAGCGTTAGTTCTCTATTCATCATGCCACATCATTCGCGGTCCACTCGCGTGTCGTCTGCAAATGTAAGATGTGAAATAAAATCTAATGAGATTGTACTATCTACTTCGCAATTGTGTCCGCCCCTTGATTGCGCAACAGCTAAATCGTGAAAAAAGTATTTGAATATCTCACGAAAAAAAGTAAAATGAACTGAACTTTGAACTAGTTCATAATTAAAATTGTGAACTTTGAACGTGAACTGTTCATGAAATACTTCCACACTACTGATGTAGCTCCTCGTTTAGGAACTAAATCATTCACAGTGTGAGCACTGCTGCTCTCTCCGCTGTTGGCCATGTTTATTTTGCGCGCTGCACGCACAACCTGCGTCCTTGCGTCATAATGTCGCGATATAGCGAAATCCTATCGAATAAAGAAATGTACCGGTATTTTTGTGAACGATATTATATCGCCCACCCCTATGGACTACCCAATCCTCTTCCTGAGTGTGAGGAATTATTCTGCCCCATTGAAGTCACTCAGTCCTATTTAAGCATAAAGTCTTTCAGGTACCCT
This sequence comes from Brachyhypopomus gauderio, assembly GCF_052324685.1. Lineage (NCBI taxonomy): Eukaryota > Metazoa > Chordata > Actinopteri > Gymnotiformes > Hypopomidae > Brachyhypopomus > Brachyhypopomus gauderio. The sequence continues at coordinate 17,087,467 of NC_135213.1, forward strand.
GGAGGTTGTCTTCCTCTTGCAGGGTAGCGTGCACAGGTCACAGGACTGACCGGCCCAGCTGGGCCCTGTAATGCCTGTGCCGGACTCTCTGGCTGAACTGAAATCTGCTCAGCTCGTGCAGGACTCACTGGCTGATCCGCAGGTAGGTCTGGCTCTGGCAAGATGGTCTGCTCTGCTGGCGGTACTGGTGTAGTGACTAGATGATTGCGGTTGCGGCGTAGGGTACCTCTGGGAGAGTCAATGATATATGACCTTGGTGTATTTGCCTGGCTGATCACCGTCCCCTTCTCCTTTGTCCTTTATCCAGACGTGGTCACCTGGTGTGAGTGTGGTGAGTTGTTGAGCTCTGTGTCTTTTGTTGAAGTGGACCCTCGACCTTTGTCGCATCTTCTGTTCTAGCTTTTTGAGTTTGACTATGTCAGTCGATCGTGGGTTCAGGGATGACAGGGTGACTGGAACCGTTGTCCTGAGCTGTCGGCCCATTAACAGCTGAGCTGGGCTATGCCCGTTGGCGAGTGGGGTGGCCCTGTAAGCCAGGAGGGCCAGATACGGAGAAGCCCTTTAATGGTCTGCACAGCCCTTTCTGCCTCTCCATTGCTCTGGGCATATCTGGGGCTGGATGTTGTGTGTGTGAATCCCCACTGTGCTGCAAACTTTGTAAAACATTCAGACGTAAACTGGGGTCCATTGTCTGTCATAACCTCAGAAGGTATGCCGTGCCTGGCAAAAATAGACTTGCAGTGGTCGACTACTGCTAGTGAGGTGGTAGATGTGAGTTTAGCTACTTCGATGAAACGAGAAAAGTAATCAACCACTATTAAGTATTGATTATCGTCCCACTGAAATAAATCGGCACCCACCTTTGCCCATGGTCTGTCTGGGAACTCAGAAGTGAGCAATGGCTCTCTGGCGTTGTCTCTTACTTTAGCACACGTATCGCAGTCCTCGACGACTTTCTGAAGCTGTGTACTCAGCCCCGCCCACCAGACAGATTGTTTGGCTCTTTCCTGACACTTTGCTATCCCCTGGTGTCCTGCATGCAGTTTTTGGAGTATATCTGTTTGTAATGCTTTGGGGATAACTAACCTACACCCTTTTAGTAGTAGGCCATCCTCCATGGTTAGTTCTTCTTCAACCTGTATATATGGTAGGTAAGCCCTGTCTATTTGGGATCTGTCTGGCCAGCCCTCATTACAGTACCTTTTCACTTGGCCCAGTATTTCATCCCCTTCTTGACATTTACGTATTTCGTGCAACCTCTTCTCCGTAGCTGGGAGGGTTGACAAGACCATGTTGACATACAGCTTGATTTCCTCCTCCTGTTTTTGCTGTTCACTCTCTCCCACGGGCGCTCTTGACAGCACATCCGCTGTGGCCAACTTCTTGCCAGCCACGTGCGAGATGAAGTAGCAGAAACCATCAGTCTCATCCTGAGTCTCTGGATGCGTGGTGGGAGCTCATCCAGACTTTTGGAGCCTAGTAGCGGGACCAGAGGCTTATGGTCCGTTTCTACATGAAACCTGATGCCCACTAGGTAGTCTGAGAACCGTTCACATGCCCATGTGATTGCTAAAGCCTCTCTCTCAATCTGGGCATATCTTTTTTCAGTCTCTGTGAGTGCCCTGGAGCTGTACGCCACTGGCTTCAGGTAGCCTTCCTCCTGTCTCTGCAGTAGCACTGCTCCCAGTCCGAATGATGATGCGTCGACTGAGACAACGGTCTCTGCTTTCGAGTTGTAGAGCGCTAGCCCTGGTGGTGAGCTCAATGTTGTTGATGTCCCCACTGAAATGTGTTTTGTTTCTTTAGCAGGTCTCTGAGTGGCTGTGTCTTTTCGGCCAGATTTTGAAGATACTTTCCTAAGTGGTTCACCATTCCGAGGAACCTTCTCATTCCGCTCACATCCTCTGGTTCTCCCATGTCCATCACTGCTCTTACTTTGTCAGGATCAGCCCGTACCCCGGCTGCGTCAATTATCTGTCCAAAAAATTTCACATCTTTTCGAGAACTCACATTTCTCACTCCTCAGCGTGACCCCAGGCTCCTGCAGTCTCCCCAGCACTGCGGATAGCCGTGTGTCGTGCTGGGCCTGTGTGTCTCCAAAGACGAGAACGTCATCCATCTGGCATAAGACACCGTCGAGCCCCTCCAATATCCTGTACATTCTCTTCTGGTAGTGCTCTGGTGCTGAGGATATGCCGAAGCAAAGGCGGTTAAAGCAAAACCTCCCAAATGGAGTGAGGAATGTTGTGAGGAGGGCAGATTCCTTGGCTAGGGATATTTGCCAGAAGCCTGAGTTTGCATCTATTTTAGAGAACACTTTCGCACCCTCTAGCTGTCCAAGTGTGTGCTCAACTGAGGGGAGCATATGTCTCTCTCGCTTGACTGACTCGTTCAATTTCGTCAGATCAACGCAAATGCACACCTCATTCTTGCCTGGTTTTGGCACAGGGACCATTCCAGCGCACCAGTCTGTGGGCTGTTCCACTCTTGAGATCACACCTATCTTCTCCATGCGTGAGAGCTCTTTTTTCACTTGAGACATGAGTGTTAGCGGGATTCGTTGTGGGGTCGATATGGAGAATGGCTTGGCTCTAAGCTCTATCTTATAGTCCCCCGCCATCTTGCCTAGCCCTTTAAAGAGCTTGGGGAACTGTTCTTTGACTCTCTCTCTGGAGTCCAGTACTACTGTGTCTACTCTGGCCACTAGGCCAAGTGCTTGGATGGCTGAACGTCCCAACAGATTACACTTTGGAACTACGTACACTTCCTGTGTGGTGCTTTTGTTTTCAGTTCTTATGGACGCAGTGAACTTCCCTCTCACTGCGATGGGTGTTCGGCCTGGCCCCTGAAGCACTTTCTTTGCCCTTTCTAGCTGTGGAAATTTCCCCTGTTGGAAGATTTCTTCTGATAACACAGTTACATCTGCCCCTGTGTCTATTTTGAAAACAGCTGCGTCCTCATTCACCTTAAGTAGGGTGACCATATTTTTGTTTGGGAAAACCAGGTGTGGTAGAATTGATGGCACAGAATTCAAGGTCTTATAATATATTAAGCAGTATTTATTTGATAGCAAGAGAGTTACAAAATATAAAAGTATAAAAGTATGATGTGAAGCGTACGCTTCATGCAGTAACTCTGAACTGTCTCTCTCAGTCCAGATTCTTATAGTCAAAGTGTGTGTGTAGAAAAAACTAAGGATGCCTGCTTCCCAGGAGCAGTTATCAGTTTCCCTAGGATTCAACCTTGGGTGCTTAGAAACAGATAAGCAATATTATCACTAACTCTGCTGCTGCACAGAAAACTTCAGTCTTACAGAAAAACATCTTCAATAGTTTTCACACAGAACGTGCTATAGTGTCTGCATGGACATGATTAACATGAATCACACATGAATATAATCAATATTTCCTTGACATTCTCCCCCTTTGATTCTCTTAATCATTCAACATAATCTTCATGCAACAGTAGTCATTCTTTCAGAAAGCTTTAGGAATCATCTGGTTCTGCAACCCAGTCGCCAGGAATGAAGGAGTGGAGCAGATGGTCTGCTGGTTCTAGCAACACTGCTTTCACCTGCTTAGACACAGTACATAGACTTGTACAAAGACAAACTTTTGAATTAGTTGTTCATTCAACAGGTGCATCTCCAGCTCTGGGGGTCCGAGACCTGTGTTGGGAGGCCTGCCAAAGACAATTTCAAATGCTGATAGCTCTGTCTTAGCTTGTGGTCTGGTCCTACACTGCCACAACACTAATGGCAAACATTTTGTCCAGGACATCCCTGTTTCCTGGCTGGTCTTGACAAGACCTGCTTTTATTGTGCCGTTTGCTCTTTGCACTGCGCCTGCAGGGTGGTAGCTGTAATGCTTGCGCATGTCTATACCTACATATTTAGTCTGATTTTGAAGTCCTGCGTGGACAAAGGGTGTCCCGTTATTACTGGAAATTCTCTGTGGCAGACCCCACTGGGGAATGATCTCTCTCAGGAACATCTTAGAAACAGCATCACTGTCCTGTTTCCCTGTTGGAAAAGCTTCCACCCACTTACTGAACATGCATACACATACTAGAAGGAACTTCTTTCCTTCAGATGGTGTTAATTCCACAAAGTCTATTTGCCAATTTTGAAACGGTTCTGTTGCTGGCAGGTGTCCTGATGGGGCTGGTATTGTGTTGGTGTCTCTTCTAGTGGAGTTCTATGCACAGATCAAATATTTTGAACAAAAATTTTGAGTATAAGTAGTGATACCTGGTCTATTCCCCCTTTGCTCATGTGACTCCTCCCATGAGCAATCTTAACTAGGCCTCGCATGTAAGCCTTTGGTAGGCAAGGTCTAGTAGTATCAGGGTGTACCCATACGCCTTCTGTTTTAACACAGCCCGCCCGTTTCCACTGGGCCTTCTCCTCTGAGGAGGCCATTTGTAGGATATCAATTGTAATTATTGGGGTGGATGCATGTTCTTGTTGGGTGGCTTGTAAGTTAGGCGTCGCATGCGCTGTGGCTTTTGCAGTGGCATCTGTAAAAGCATCACCTCTCGCTGCCTCATCTTGGGATGAGGTGTGCGCTGCACATTTAATGATTGCTACTTGCGCTGGTAGCTGGACAGCATCTAGTAGTTGCGCTACTAGTTTGTGGTTCTTAATTTTGCTGCCAGAACTAGTTAGGAAATCTCGGTCTTTCTATATGGCGCCAAAATCGTGCACTACTCCCCAAGCATATCTGGAGTCTGTCCAGATATTCACTGTTTTCCCTTTGGCCAATTTGGCCTGGTGAGGGCTACTAGCTCAGCTGCCTGAGCTGAATAGCTGCCTCCCCCTCGGGAGTCAACTCAAATGTTGAAGTGCTGGATCCTTTGGTGGGAATCAGTTATCTGAGGGGCCCCTGGCTCTATGCGTAGGAGAGAATAAAGGTGCGACAATATGAGCACATGCCAAGAAATGATAACAGTTGTTTCTTAGTTCGCAGTTTGGGAAGCTTCAGTATGGTTTGTTGTGAGATAATGTGTCCTAAGAAGTTTACTTTCTCTCTGCAGTATCACAACTTTGATTTGGATGCCTTGTGGCCTTCCTCTGCTAAATAATTTAGCAGTGCCACTTTGGCCTGTCTGCAAAGGTCTCTGTTTGGAGCACAAACTAAGAGATCATTCATATTTTGAACTAAAGCTGTTCCCTCTGGAAGTTCAAATGTTTCTAATCTCACATGTAGTGCAGCATTGTAAATGGTGGGTGATTCACAGTAACCTTGACATAATCTAGTGAATGTGTATTTTTATTATTATTTTTTTTTTTGAAAAGGCAAACCAAATTGGCTATCTGGATGAACTGGAATGCTAAAAAAAGAAAAATGCATTGGCCAGATCCACTACACTGAACCACTAGCTGTCTGGGGGAACCTGAGAGAGAATGGTGTAAGGATTTGGGACTTCTGGGGATCTAGGGTGTGCTGCCACTTGACAGCTTGCAAATCCTGAACAAACCTCCATTCCTCTCACCCTGGCTTCTTAACTGGGAAAACTGGGAGTTCTTACTGGTGAGGTTTTGCATGGCACTATCACGCCAGCCTCTCGTAGTAATTGGAAAACGGACCTGATGCCTTTCATGGCTTCAGGTTTCAATGTGTATTGGTGTTGTTTGGGTCTGTAATCAGATTTGGGAACGATGCACACATCTTTTAATGAGGCCCACATTGTTCTTTCCCTTAACCAACAGAGCTTGCGGAACTTTTGTCAATTCTAATTCTTCCGCTGGGAGGAGGGTCATACGTATGGCCTTTGTTTGTGTTTTGTCATTTTGGTCTCTCTTGAACCCTCTGTATCAACTTTCCCAAATACACCACACTCAGTGAACCACTTGGCGCAAACTCACAATTTTCTATCCAGTATGGAACATGTTTGCAGCAGTCAGTACCATAAAGTCTATTCATCTGTTCAAAAATGCTATTGGGATGTTGGCTGACATCAAAGGCATATTTTTTACTGTTACTTAAACCCATCCTTTAAATGTTCAAAATACAAATTGCTATTAAAAATACAAATTGCTATCAAAAACACTTATTTACTGCTTAACATATATTGGATCTCAATTTAGTTCCAACAATGGCCGTGAATAGGTCCCTCCTATAGCCTCGCACTGAATCGACCCGGGTCCTTATACGTTAATGTACGTCTACAAGAACGGCCTTTTCTCTAGTTAGGCGTCTAAATAGGCCTATTCTCTTAATAGGCTCTTTATTACTCCCAGAGTAATATTCCTTTCCTATTTCAATGCAGGCAGGGACGCCTATTCCGTGGAAAACTACAAACAAGTTTTTTTTATTCACTTACGATTGTGTGCCACCACCACGTTCTTTTTGTTCGTTGGATGAGGCGGGAGTCGTCAGCGAGGTCAGAACTTTCAGCTGCACCCTGGCGGTACTTTCCCTTTAGCTTGTGGGGTTCCCGTCATCCAGCTCAGTCCCAGACTGAGGAGCGTCCTCGGTGAGCTTCAGTTCATTCCTCCGCCACGATCCTCGCTCATCCTGCCGACAACGCCAAATTCTGTGGTGGAATTGATGGCACAGAATTCAAGGTCTTATAATATATTAAGCAGTATTTATTTGATAGCAAGAGAGTTACAAAATATAAAAGTATAAAAGTATGTGAAGCGTACGCTTCATGCAGTAACTCTGAACTGTCTCTCTCAGTCCAGATTCTTATAGTCAAAGTGTGTGTGTAGAAAAAACTAAGGATGCCTGCTTCCCAGGAGCAGTTATCAGTTTCCCTAGGATTCAACCTTGGGTGCTTAGAAACAGATAAGCAATATTATCACTAACTCTGCTGCTGCACAGAAAACTTCAGTCTTACAGAAAAACATCTTCAATATGGTTACAGTTAACTACTAAGTACTTTTCACACAGACCGTGCTATAGTGTCTGCATGGACATGATTAACATGAATCACACATGAATATAATCAATATTTCCTTGACACAGGACACGGGGGGGGGGGGGGGGGGGGGTGAACGTAAGTTGTCGAGCGGGGGGGCGAACATAAGTTGTCAGGGGGGGGTTGCAAACGTAAGTTGTCGGGGGGGGGTTGCAAACGTAAGTTGTCTAGCGGGGGGGGGGTGGCGAACGTAAGTTGTCGAGCGGGGGGGAGGGGGGGGGGTGGCGAACGTAAGTTGTTGGTTCTCCGCCAGTTGAGTATGATGAGGCTCAGGGATTCCGTGTCATACTGCGCCGTGCTCAGGGTCCTAGTGCCTGTAGAATTAATGGCCCGATTAATGTAATTTAAAAACCAGGACATTTCCACAGTTTTAAAAAATATCCCGGGACAGGACGTGAAATATGGACATGTCCCGCTCAAACATTCCTTGGCTAGCCTGCCGTCACGTTAGCTATGCTAGCTAGCTAAACTTAAAACTTCTTAAACTGACTAAAACAATTTGTGAGTTCTCTTCAGTTGACTCGGCAAAGTAACCCCCACGTTTACCCAAAGCGTCTTCTGACACCATGTAGTGTTAGTTACTTCTAACTAAATGATAGACACGGAGAGTCATATTTGGATGCACACATGAAGCTCCACTTTATTCAAGTGACCTGTAAACTATATCCCCCACCTAACCACAAGGGGGAGTATAATACCCTGTAACCTATAAATGCATCATTGCTACATAAACAACCATTAAATAATGTGATAAAAAAGCAAATTATTTCTAATCATTTCGAGTATATGTATAAATATTTAACCTAATTAAGTTTAACGTGCTGGGAAATATTGAAATGGACCTTGAAAGTGACGTACAAATGCTTTAATTTCACCTAAAGGTTAGTGTTGTGTCGTTCGCGAACGATTCGTTCAAATGAACAAATCATTAGAGTGAACGAACTGAATCGAATCACTTCCTCAGCTGATTCATTCCTTTTTCAGTTCAGGAATTGAGCTCAGCAGCGACCGTGCAGGCCATCAGGGGAACTGCTGTGTGGTCTGTGAATCACCGAATCACCCGCAAATCTGGAGGCGGAGACATTCATTGCGAGGGAACTGCGCATGCTCAGTGATTCGTTCAGTGATTCGTTCACTGTACTGAGGGCTCTTTCACTCTCTGATTCGTTCATGAACTGAGGGCTCTTTCACTCTCTGATTCGTTCATGAACTGAGGGCTCTCGTTCAGTCTCTGATTCGTTCACTGAACGTACGGTCACCCAGAGAACTGTTGCTAAGGATGTGATTCACGGTTGCGCTGCCACTCACTCACATTTTCTTTTTGATTGCACATTTAAGTTGATATTTTCATCTAAATGTCCAGTTTTTATCTTAATGTTGCTCTTAATTTAATATTTACTTTGCACTCAGTTGTAGGTTAGTTCATACTTATTTTTTGTAATATGTTACAGTGATCCTGCACCAGTTCGTGCTTCAGCTTTTGTGAATTCACTCTTTCACAGGTTTTTATAAGATATTAATGGGAAAAATAATTCGCGGGTCATCACTTTTTCGCCGGTTGTTTGCGGAATTCGATCGATGGAAAAAAAATATATTTTATGATTTTTTTACATGATAAAATCCCAAAATGTATAAAAATATATTATAAGTATTAATTCTAACAATTAACAAGGAATGTTATAAATAATAAAATAGCACGAATTACAGTAAGTAGTGCATATTTACTCTCGGAAAGAGACCCAGCATCACTTGCCTGAGAAGCTACTCACCTACATGAGATTGTATACAACACGACTGGTTGCTCGCTGGACAAGCACACATGCACAGAACAGTGTGGAAATGGTTATTAAGTGAATGGGAAAGGTTTACGTAAAGGTGTGGGGAGGGTTTATAAAGCCTTAATATAGTGTATAAATTCTTAAATAAATATACAGTTTCTATTTTCAGTTATTGCGGGTAGTTCTGGAATCTCCAGAATGCGATAAAGGAGGGATTACTGTGTTTGTAATGTAATTTATATTTCCTATATAAACCCAACACTTAGTTGCAAATTTTTTATTTATAAATCTTCTACAACACTCTCGTCTCCTGGTCCATGAGGCTGTGAACTAAACTGAAACATGAACCGTTCAGCCGTGTATCAGTTAAGGCTGGATACTCTTGCAAGTGACCATAGTGCATGACTCCGCACACCTTGCGCGAACCTCTGCAAATGGCGGAAGCGTTTATACTTGAGACGTCACATTCTTTGCAGCGTTCTCCGAAACAATATGTGATAGTATAAAGAAACACCCCGCAAAAACAGGGGAATGAACATTTACCTGATCAATTTTAATGTTGCATTGTGTTCCAGGTTTGAAAGTGCTGGAATTTAGGCTAAAGTACTTGAAAATGCTTGAATTTGTAATTACTTCGTTTTACAACAAATAGCTATCTGCAGGGTTGCCAACTTTCACATGCTCACACGCCACCAGTGTTGCGAATAATGCCGTTAAAAATAACGTTAGGTAACGGCATCATTTTGTCAGTAACGGGATAATATAATTAATTACTTTTCCTGTCGTTACAATGTCGTTGACATTATTGGTCATTAAAAGCGGTGCGTTACTATATATTGATATACTAACAGTAATCAGAGCGGACCGGTGCCCGGGCTAGTGAGGAGTAACAGATCTCGATAGGTCACAGTTCTCGGTGTAACACCTGTTTAACTTAAGTCAGTAAGCGATTGGCTAAGGCAACGTTATGGTAGCCAATCAGAGCCAGTGTTTTTATACGCGTGCCGAAGCACACTAGTGACACACGACACGGAGAAGAGGCAGAAATGGCGAGTCAGGAGCAAGCCGAAGAAAAATTAGCATTTTCAAGGTGGCGATATAAACATTATTTAAGAAAATACTTGAAAGTTCCTGAATGTCTACCAGACTGGGTATTTGATTTATTTAATTAAGAATAGAGGTTTTATTGTTAAGTTTACTTCTGTTGTGAACAAACCAGTTGTCTCAGGTTGAGAGAATTTAATTTAATTTGATAGATGTAAATGCACTTTATATAGTGTAACTGTTTACTTGTGCTTTTTTTATTTTATTTTATTTTTTTACAAAGATTTGTGATTTTAAAGGATTTTATCCTGCACTGGTCTGTTGATGTGCAATAAATATCAAAATTTAAACACCTTTCTGATCTACTCATTTCAACTGACTGAAAACTACTTTTTCTAAAAATCCTTATTCATTGGCATATAACTTTTTTTAAACTGTAATGCAAATAGTTACTTTCCCTGGTAACAAGTTACTTTTATTATAGAGTAATTCAGTTACTAACTCAGTAACTTTTTTGAACAAGTAGTGAGTAACTATAACTAATTACTTTTTTAAAGTAACGTTCCTGTAACGTTGCATGCGCAACGGAGCGAGGAGACGGACACAATCGCTGAGAGGAGCGAGATTTATTAAAGGGAATACCAAAATCAGAGTTGAAAGGACAGGCGTGGGTCAAACCGGGAGGGCAGCCAGAACAGGTAAGGTACACGGGCATAATGGGACAGGGAACTTAAACACGACGGGAGACACGGAGCAGGCAGAACAAACACGGAAAACAGAAACACAGCGTAAACTCACGAATGCACGAACCGACAGGATGAACAAACCAACTGATAGACAAAATCACGGATAACACGACTGGGGAACGACGGGACTTATATACATAGAACCAAACTAGGGACAGGTGATGACAATGACACAGGGGTGTGGTAACAAACGAGGAATCATCAAAATAAACGAGCAGGGCGGGACAAACAGGCAGGGAACACAGACATGAGGGAACCCAGAGTGACAGCTACGAGAGGGGGCGTTGCCCTACGTGACAGAACCCCCCCCTCAAAGCGTGCCACTCCGGGGCACGCAAGGGCAGACAGGACAGGGACACCGACCAGGACAGGACAGGGAACTATGGCACACGGCGAGGGACAGGAACAGCAGACACAGGACCGGGCAGAACAGGACATGGGACCTGGGGCATGGCAGGGACAAAGACAGGGGACATGGAGACTGGCCATGAGCTGGGCCGGGGAATGGCAACACAGGCAGGGACCGGGCGAGGCACAGGACAGGACTGGGAACAGACACAGGAGTGGGGCCAGGGGACAGGGCAGAGACAAGGACAGAGGCAAACACGGCATGGACTACTGAGACCGGGACAGGAACAAAGTGGGTCAGGACTTGGGGAACAGACACGGGGACAGGGACCTGGAGGAAACGACCAGACACAGGGACGGGTACGAGGACACGAACAGGTACACACACAGGAACTGGGACCAACACAAAACCAGGGACAGAACATGGGAGCAAGGGGAACATGGGCAAAGAGACAGGGGCACATGGCAGAGCAGGGGGCACAAAGAGTCCAGGCCCAATAGAGGGCAGCACAGTCTCTGGGGACACAGGCGCGGGCGGGCAGCGGGCACAGGCGTGGCCGGGCAGCGGGCACAGGAGCCGGCAGACAGGCAGCGGGAACAGGAGCCGGCAGACAGGCAGCGGGAACAGGAGCCGGCAGACAGGCAGCGGGAACAGGCAGGGTCCGCTGGCGGGCAGCGGGAACAGGAGCCGGCGTGGACGACCTCTCCTGGGTCGCGGGGACAGGAACCGGCGTGGACGACCTCTCCTGGGTCGCGGGGACAGGAACCGGCGTGGACGACCTCTCCTGGGTCGCAGGGACAGGAACCGGTGTGGACGACCTCTCCTGGGTCGCAGGGACAGGAACCGGCACGGACTGCCTACGGGCAGCGGGGACAGGAACAGGCACGGACTGCCTACGGGCAGCGGGGACAGGAACAGGCACGGACTGCCTACGGGCAGCGGGGACTGGAACAGGCACGGACTGCCTACGGGCAGCGGGGACAGGAACCTGAGGTGAGGAGATGCACTCGGGGGGCGTGTATGCCAAGCCGACGTCCTCGGGGGGCGGAGCCACCAAGCCGACGTCCTCGGGGGGCGGAGCCACCAAGCCGACGTCCTCGGGGGGCGGAGCCACCAAGCCGACGTCCTCGGGGGGCGGAACCGCCATACTGACGTCCTCGGGGGGCGGAGCCACTAAGCCGACATCCTCGGGGGGCGGAGCCACCATACTGACGTCATCGGGGGGCGTGTCCGCCAAGCCGACGTGGCTTGTACTCCCCCCCAAAAAATACTTGGGGGTGTCGTGTGGAGTAGCCGGCAGGATCAGCGGGGTTAGGGCCTCCTCCTCAGTGTCCGGGTTGAGCCTGGAAGAACACACAGACACACACGCCCCTCGGTGGCTCTCTCTGCGATGGCTCCGCCTCCTCTGAGGCGTCGGGAGCCCGCAGCAGCCATTGAGAGCCGACCGAGGGTTAAGCCAAAGCTCATCTGTGCATTCCCTCCGTCTGCCCGCTGCTTGTACCACAGGTTGCTCACCCCTGTGGCGTTCGTCAAGCAGGGCAGACTCACAGCGCTCAAAAGGAGTCTCGTCGCGAAAGCCAGCAGTGAGTGACTGCGCTTTCTTCGGTCTGCGACGAGACTTCCTTGTTCCCACAGCGCCAGGGGTATTCCTGTCTCCGGCTCGTTCGCGCTGTAACACATGAGAGTTAAACTGCACGGAAGCAGCCAACAACTCGTTACAGAGACTAAACTCACCGGAGTCTCGCTCTCTCGCTGTGTCCTGGTTAGATCCGTGATTATGTAACGTTGCATGCGCAACGGAGCGAGGAGACGGACACAATCACTGAGAGGAGCGAGATTTATTAAAGGGAATACCAAAATCAGAGTTGAAAGGACAGGCGTGGGTCAAACCGGGAGGGCAGCCAGAACAGGTAAGGTACACGGGCATAATGGGACAGGGAACTTAAACACGACGGGAGACACGGAGCAGGCAGAACAAACACGGAAAACAGAAACACAGCGTAAACTCACGAATGCACGAACCGACAGGATGAACAAACCAACTGATAGACAAAATCACGGATAACACGACTGGGGAACGACGGGACTTATATACATAGAAACAAACTAGGGACAGGTGATGACAATGACACAGGGGTGTGGTAACAAACGAGGAATCATCAAAATAAACGAGCAGGGCGGGACAAACAGGCAGGGAACACAGACATGTGGGAACCCAGAGTGACAGCTACGAGAGGGGGCGTTGCCCTATGTGACAGTTCCCAACACTGCACGCCACATACAGTTGTGATCAAATTTATTCAACCCCCAATGCTGCGAAGGGTTTTATGAAATTCAGTGCACATTTGTAATTGTGTTCATAATGAAATCTTACAAGGACTTGTTAAAGAACTAAATGCAACTAAGATAGCATCAAATTTTTTTGTCAAAGTATTAAATGGCCTTTTTGTGATTTCTTCATTGACACAATTATTCAACCCCTTTACGACTACCACTCCTAAGAACAGAGGTTCATTCCAGTGTTTTCCATCAGGTATTGAAAACATCTGTGGATGTCAACGAGCAGCAATCAAGCATGATAAGCACCAATTAGGCAGATTTAAAAGGACTGTGATACTCAGCTCCTTCTAGACATCTACTGGTGTGTTTCCAAGCATGGTGAAGGCAAGAGAATGGTCCCAGAAGACAAGAGAAGAGGTTATTGCTCTTCACAAGAATGGCAATGGATATAAAAAGATTGCGAAGTTGTTAAATATTCCAAGAGACACTATCGGAAGTATCATTCGCAAGTTCAAGTTAAAGGGCACAGTGGAAACGTTACCTGGTCGTGGCAGAAAGAAGATCCTGACCGCGACTGCTGTGCGCTACCTGAAGCGTAATGTGGAGAAAAATCCCCGCGTGACTGCTAAGGAACTGAAAAAAGACCTGTCAGATGTGGGCACTGAAGTTTCAGCTCAGACAATAAGGCGCGCACTGCATAACGAAGACCTCCATGCCAGAACGCCCAGACGCACCCCCTTGCTGACTCCAAAGAACAAGAAAAGTCGACTGCAGTATGCCAAAAGTCATGTGGACAAGCCACAAAGGTTTTGGGACAGTGTACTGTGGTCAGATGAAACTAAATTAGAACTGTTTGGGACAATGGACCAGCGCTATGTTTGGAGAAGGAAGAACCAGGCTTATGAACAAAAGAACACCTTGCCTACTGTGAAGCATGGCGGGGGGTCAATTATGCTTTGGGGCTGTTTTGCTTCTAATGGTACAGGAAAGCTTCAACGTGTGCAGGGTACCATGAATTCCCTTCAGTACCAGGAGATCTTGGAGGAAAATGTGATGGAGTCAGTCACAAACCTGCGGCTTGGGAGACGTTGGACCTTCCAACAGGACAATGATCCGAAGCACACATCCAAGTCCACTAGAGCATGGTTGAACATGAAAGGCTGGAACATTCTAGAGTGGCCATCGCAATCACCAGACTTAAATCCAATTGAGAACCTCTGGTGGGACCTAAAGAAGGCAGTTGCAGTGCGCAAGCCTAAGAATGTGACTGAACTGGAGGCTTTTGCCCATGAAGAATGGGCTAAGATACCCATATGTCGCTGCAAGACACTTGTGTCAAGCTATGCTTCACGCTTGAAAGCTGTCATAACTGGAAAAGGATGTTGTACTAAGTACTAAAAAATAATGTCACTAGGGGGTTGAATAAAACTGATAATGATGTGAGCACAGTAAAGACATTTGTGGTTATTCCATCATAAATATTATGTTATGTTTGTCTAATTTATAAGTGCCTCTTTGATATAATTGTAAATAAGATGACTGAAATGATCAAAATCAATGTCAAACTGGCCAAAACACTTTATTTCAGTGGGGGTTGAATAAATTTGATCACAACTGTATCCGATTTCTCACGCTGAAAAAAAAATCTAGTTTATTTACCTCTGATCCACATCTATGATTCAATGAGTTACTAGTTCGCTCTGGCGCCAACCACTGGTGATCGATTGATCGCGATAATATAATATAATCCCCCCGCCAACAATTTACACTCGCCACTGAATGATTCGGTGAACGAATCTTTTGAACGAATCTTTTTAGTGAACTGATTCTAATGATTCAAATGATCTAAAAGAACTGTTTTGCCCATCACTAGTAAAGGTGTATGAACCCTGCAAACATGACTTTGTTCATTGCGCTGAAGCGTGCATGGGCGGAGCCACCGCGATTACATCATTTTCGCCGCATGGACCCTCTCGCCGCTCGCAACGTGTCAAGTATAAACCAGACTTAAACCTAGCTTTAAAGCACTTCTATGATTGGCCTCTCGTGGGCCGGACAGGGATGCACAACGGGCCAGATGTGGCCCGCGGGGCGTAGTTTGCCCAGGTCTGCTGTAGACTATGCCAGTGCTGACTATACAGTATACTCTGCTTTGTTCACTCTCCAATCAGTGTGTGATGTGCGGTGCAGGGCGAAGGACAAGGCACAGAATCCTACCGTCACACACAAATATCACTTCATTATATAGACAAATAGCGCAGAAAGCGCACATAAAACAATCACACATCAACGTATATGACTCTTGACAAAGACGAGCACGGGACACTGTGCAAACACACATTAAATGGACCAACCACATAAGCCCCGATGAGTCACAGGTGAACATGTTCAGACACAACCACACCCACGGAGATCCACAGACACAGACGTCTAGACGTGGACAACATAAACGCACGGGTTCTAGAGAAGATCTGTATGGAGGAGTGGGCCAAAATCCCTGCTGAATTGCAAGTGTGAAAACCAGCAAAATCGGCAGCGTATCAAATACTTGTTCTTCTCACTGTATTCCACAGTCAACTGTCAGCAGTATTATAAGAAAATGGAAGTGTTTGGGAACGACAGCAACTCAGCCACGAAGTGGCCATAGTTGATGATATCAGGTGATCACACTCCTCAGTAAGGTCTATGCAGGGGTACTGGTGCAGAGAGTCCATTCGAATAGTCGAATCTCAGTTAGAAGAGGAACACTGGACCAGCTTTTCACCCTTGCAAGGGTGCATGGGAGTTTGCTCAACCAGTCCATATGTATTTTGTGTCTTTGGAGCAGTCATGGCCTGGTGGTAGGGAACTGGTCTTGTGACCAGAAGGTCGTGGGTTTGATTCCCAGACCTGAGGCCATGACTGAGGTGCCCTTGAGCAAGGCACCTAACCCCAACTGCTGCCCACCGCTCTGGGCACGTGTGATCCACAGCCCCCTAGTAATCACTAGTGTGTGTGTGTTCTAATTCCACAGATGGTTTAAAAGCGGGATTGCGATTTTTTTTTTTTTTTTTTTTTACATAAAAAAAAAAATTTGGAGAAGTCATTTGACCGTGTCCCTCTGGGATTTGTAAGGGGGTGCTCCAGGATTATAGGATACTTTGACCTGCTGCAATGGGCTATCCAGTCCCTGTTCAAATGGAGCAGGAGCTTGGTTCACATGGCCGGCAGTAAGTCAGACTGGTTTCCAGTTGGGATTGGACCCCATCAGGATTCTGTTGTTTTATGGACATAATTTCTCGGCATAGACAAGTGGCGGAGGGGGTTTGGTTTGGTGGTCTCAGTATTCCCTGTCTACTATTCGCGGATGATGTGGTGTTGTTGGTGTCCTCAGGCCAGGACCTACAGCTCTTGCTGGATCAGTTTGCAGCCGATGGCAGATGGATTGGTGGGGCAACTGCAGTGTTGCATAAACTTGCCAAAAGGCAAACTTTCCAACTCTCACGCCCAAATTCCCCTAGAAGAGCTAGAAGCGGTGACTGTGGAGAGGGAAACCTGGGCCTCTTTGCTTAGGCTACTGCCCCCTAACACGGACCCGAATAAGCAAATGTAAATGGATGGATGACTGGAACATAAAGTTGGTATATTTACACAATGGTGAAATCATGTTTTTCTGTCTGTGAATTAAGAAGAAACTGCACTTTAAATCAAATTATACTCAAGGCTATTCTTGTTTTTTCAGTATGGAACAATACAGAGAAGCACAATATAAAAAAATGATTAATGGCAAGATCACATGCTAAAATGAAATCTTATTCACTGTATTTAAAGCTTGTTTAGATGACTGCTATATTACATAGAATTGTTTGCTATGTACAATGTACATTTCAATTATAGAAACATTTACAAGTTTAGAAAGTCATTTAGTTATGCCCAGTCACTACAATGTATAGTTCCACATTCTGAGCATTTGCCCATATCAAAGATGTATCTCCCAGTATGATCTATGCATTCAAGTTCCACTGTCTCCATATCGTATCACATCACCACTAACATAGTCCATTACAATAGGTTAGTACTGCTATATAATAACTGACACTCTGAATTAACAAGAGCTCCAAAACTATGCTGATAACATTGTGGTGGCTTGGTTAATGTCCTATCTACTGAATATCTGCTGTGTTCTAACCCAACAATATTCAGTCCTGCATAAGACAGAGGAAGTCTGGCAGTCGTAGTGTAGGGCAGTCACTCATGACAAGTCAGGGTGTGCGGGGTCACAGTACTGCACAGTACTAATATAAGTTTCAGAGGAATTAGAACAGAGATAACAGATTTATAATCATAATCCTCAGCCTTATACCACTGTTTTACCAATGAAGTTTTAGTATTTATTGTAGTTCCAAGATTCAATTTGCACACTAATGTAAAGGATCAAAAGCTTGTCACACATGGAGAACAAATTTGTGTCAGTGGCTTTTGACAGAAATTGACAAGGCCACAAAATGCATAATTCTTTAAAAGGCCCAGACCCCATTATGGTGTAATTATTACCAGGAGAGCTCGTGACATTCACTGCTACACTATCGACTAGCTGGCAACTACATGACAAAGGCACACAGGCGAGGTAATTACAACGTCATCCCCATCAATGAACAATGCCTTCCCTCAGAGCCCCACTGCACAGAGTACAGAGCCAATCTGCTTATGAGACCAGAGGTTCAGCTCTGAAAGGTACTCACTGCAGTAAACTGCACTGTTTACTGCACTATTACTGCTGACTGCTGTAAATATTAATGTAATTAATAGATAGTAGTTAATTTGTGACTGGGTAGATGCTTCTACCCAGCCTCAAGAACACATGTGTATAAAGACATCATAATAAGAAAGAACTGGGAACCGGCACTTACCTGTATCTTTTGAGGGAGTGGCAGCATGCAGGCCGCCCAGCTCCTGTGGTCTTGAGAGGACTTCAGGATGTTGGGGGATCCAGTATAACTGGAGAACATAATATGATTTTTTTTTTTTATGTAGTTAAATGACCATGCTGCTAGACAGAATATACATGCCATACCATAGCTGCTAGACAGAATAAGGCCATTTAAAGCCCAGTTAATGGTTGTGTGTGTTTGTGTGTGTGTTGTCCTACCTCTGATTGTATGTGTGTTCCTCTTGGTTTGATCCGGACAAGCCAGGATGATATATAAGGGAGAAAGATTGTAACGAGTGTAGTGTGTGTACCCGTGTCAAAAATAAAATTTTGCACAATTTGGAAACTTCGTTGTCATTGTGAAATCTGTATCTGCGGGGAGTACTGTTGTACGAACAGGGTACCTCTTGATCACTCGACCCACTATGCCACATAATTACTACAGATTATAGTAAACTACACTCCCTGATCGCTACTGACTATAGTATATTGCATGCTCACTGATTAAACTGACAGTAGTCAGCAGAAAATTGTTACAACTACTGTATACTACATACTGAATTATCACTAATGACTAAGTAACTGCAGAACACTGTAAATCTTTCTATTCTTATGGACGTGATACAATGAGTGACTACTAACACTGATTAAACAGTGATTATTACTGACTACAGTGTAGTGAACATCAGTGGCAAACCATACTTACTGGCCCTGGGCCTTCACAAGATAGCCAAATGAAGAAATGACAGTAGTATTAAAAACACGTCCACACACTGTTGTCATAATCGCATGTACCATGTGCAACTTACGACGCTGAAATTGGTTACTTATTCGCAGTTTCAGATTCGTTTCGTTCAGATTTGTTTGGTTACTTACTCCTTTTTTGGCGGCTGAAGTTGGTTCCTTATTCAAAAAGGTTTGTTCACGATGCGTGTTTGCTGCGCACTTAAACAAACAAGTGTAGGAGCAAACATTTAAGAGGTTATTGTTTCCCATACTGATTTTGTGAATGTAGAAAAAAAAATTTATATAATGAAAGCATTCCTTGGAATGGAAACATGGCATATTGAGTAATTGTCACGTTGTGGCAGTTGTCCTGTTTTGGTCATGTGGTGTTCGTCCCGCAGGTGGGCGGGGCCCGCGATCCGTCTCACCTGAGGGTCGTTTGTTCATCTATATATGTCTTGTCTTTGTACCAGTTGACTGCTGGTTATTATATCCTTAATCAGTTCACAGGTTTTGGTTTGCGCACTTTCTCAATTAAACCATCCTTTTTCCCTGAGACTCAACGTGATCGCTTCCATTTATTTTCACTCACCCTGCCCGTCACAGTAATATGAACCATTTCACCTGTGTGCTTTACTCAATATGCCATGTTTCCAGTTAGATTTGAACACTGTTGTGAATAACGGCATTAAAAATAACGGCGTTAGGTAACGGTGTCATTTTGTCAGTAACAGGATAATATAATGAATTACTTTTCCTGTCGTTACAACGCCGTTGACGTTACTGGTCATTAAAAGCAGTGCGTTACCATATATTGATATACTAACAGTAATCCAAGCGGACCGCTGCCCAGGCTAGTGAGGAGTAACAGATCTCAATAGGTCACAGTTCTCGATGTAACACCTGTTTAACTTAACTTAAGTCAGTAAGCGATTGGCTAAGGCAGCGTTATGGTAGCCAATCAGAGCCAGTGTTTTTACACGCGTGCCGAAGCACACCAGTGACTCTGGTGACACGCGACACAAACGGAGAAGAGGCAGAAATGACGAGTCAGGAGCAAGCTGAAGAAAAGTTAGCATTTTCAAGGTGGCGATATAAACATTATTTAAGAAAATACTTGAAGTTCCTGAATGTCTACCAGACTGGGTATTTGATTTAAGAATTGAGGTTTTATTGTTAAGTTTACTTCTGTTGTGAACAAACCAGTTGTCTCAGGTTGAGAGAATTTAATTTAATTTGATAGATGTAAATGCACTTTATATAGTGTAACTGTTTACTTTTGCTTTTTTTTTAACAAAGATTTGGGATTTTAAAGGATTTTATCCTGCACTGGTCTGTTGATGAGCAATACATATCAAAAGTTAAACACCTTTCTGATCTACTCATTTCAACTGACTGAAAACTGCTTTTTCTAAAAATCCTTATTCATTGGCATATAACTTTTTTTACTGTAATGCAAATAGTTACTTTCCCTGGTAACGAGTTACTTTTATTATAGAGTAATTCAGTTACTAACTCAGTTACTTTTTTGAACAAGTAGTGAGTAACTATAATTACTTTTTTAAAGTAATGTACCCAAAACTGGATTTGAGGCATAAAATGATGTTGGGCCAGGCCAAAATCAGGTTGCTCATACATATAGGAACTAGTCATGTATGATGCATATGTTCTTTGTTTGGCCCAATGCCTTCGAGTCATACAGCAAGCCTCTGAATTCGACCTCATGAACCATTTTATCTATGTGCTTAAATAGTCAATATGCCATTTTGCCAGTTAGATTTGAGGCATAAAATGATATCGGGCCAGGCCAAAATCAGGTTTCTCCTACATATAGGAACTAGTTATGTATGATGCATTTGAGTTTTGCCTGGCCCAAGACCTTACAGGCATACAGCAGGCCTCTGAATTTGCCCCTCTGAACCATTTCACCTGTGCCATGTTTCCAGTTAGATTTGAGGTATACAATGATGTTGGCTCAAGCTAAAATCAGGTTCCTCTCTTAGGGAGCGACCTGTTCTTCATGATGCATTTGTTATTTCTCTGGCCCACTATCAATAAGGCCTTCAATAAGCCTCTGAAACTGCCTCTTTAAATTCGTTCACCTATATGCCCACTGCTCAGTATGCCATGTTGTGTGCTGGTATTTCTTCTTCCGATTCATTTGTGTTCTAGAACAGCATTTCTGTGTTTTTAGTTTTCAAATCTAAGAATGTTTCCTTACGTTAGAAATGCTGACGAGATCAATCATGTACAAATCGCAGACGTGTGGACTCGAGTCCGACTCGAGTCACTAAACTGATGACTTGTGACTTGACTCGACAACATCACTGAAGACTTGCGACTTGACTTAGACTTTTTCTTTACTGACTTGGACTTGAATCGGACTTGAGCTTTAAGACTTGAAATCCTTATTTTAACTCTTTGATGCGCAACATATGCATACCCCCTCTAATGCACAACATGGGTCAAAAATGACCCGCATTCATATCCAGTGTCATATAATGCTGGTACGGTTTTTCTGTGTTCCTGTCTTTTGAATCTATTCCTTTTATGATTGAATATTTCAAGTATTCATTAAATATCTTGTTTTTGATCACTGCTGATCATTATTTTCATTTGTACTTTAATACTTATTGAACAAAAATATTTTCTATAATAGTACATTGAATTTACACACATGGGTCAAAATGACCCCTTCATCCAAATGTGATATAAAATAAAGTAACATAATCCAATAATAACTAGTTTTAAGTTGTTACTTTAGTAGTGAGTGGGGTCAAACATTTATTTGGTTTTTGCCACATATTTTTCATTTTATCACACACACATAATGTCAGGTTTTCAAAGTGACCACCCAAATGCAGACATCAAAGGAAGAGGAAATTTAAACAAGCATCTTCAAAATAACCAATAAAGGGTATAGGCAAGATCCAAAAACAGAACATGGAAGAACAAGACAAATAGGGAAACCAGGACAGGACTGTAACGCGGCGGGTATGGTGACGTAACCACCGCGTGAATATACTGAGAGGCGGACCCAAGTGCCGGCTCGGTCTGGCACAATAATATGCGAGAGTAGTAAATGTGGAGTTAATGCATACACACACAGTGTGGCAAAAACACCAACACAAAACGACGCGGAAAAACGTACGCGCAAAATGAAACTAAACCGTAGATACTCGGTAGAAAAAGGAAACAAAAACAACGCAGAAGACTGACGCATGAAAAGCAAAACTCACTCGTAGCGAGAGGGTGGAAAAAAATAATAAAGGCAACTAAAAAGACGCGGAAAAAACTCGTCGCGTAAAACCGAAATAAGAACACCAGGAGAAGAATCTGGCTACTGGCAAAAATGCCGCAACAAAACAAAACCTTCCCAAAATAAATGAATAACGGATAGGAAGAGAAACAGATGGAGGAAAACTTGAGATTGGCTAGAAAGCAGCGCAGGAGACAGAGACTCGAATAAGTGAAAGACAAGCAAGAGAGAGAAAGGTGGCGAGACACCTTGCAACTTTGAGAAATGCAACTTCGGGGAATGAAGGAGCAGGCTGATAGCATGACGGCATAACCAAAACGAATCAGCAATGATCCGTATCCAAAAGCTTCCATGGCAACAGGTGAGACGGATCATTGCTGATTGCGTGGATGTAGTCTAGGGCTGACTCGGGTGCCCCTAGTGGAGGTAGATGGTGTGGAATCCGAGCCAGCCCTGACAAGGACAACAAGACCTTAAGTTTATGACTCTGACTATGATGACTGTCAGTGATGGCTAAGTTACCTTGAAAAAGTAATCCGATTACTGATTACTCCTTTTAAAAGTAACTTAGTTACGTTACTGATTACTTGATTTTAAAAGTCACTACGTTAGATTACAAGTTACTTTAGTAGTTACATTCAGCAGCAAAAATAATTTTTCCAATACTCACTTTATTGGAAGTGCATTTTTAACAGTAACAATGTATTGAAGCAGGTTCGGTAACCGAGGCAGAAACTGCTTAATCCAAAAATCCCGAGGAGGGAAACATTGATAACGCAACGCTGGCACGCGCAGGCGCTACCCCCCCCAATGTCACTTAAAAGGCAAGACTCGCCGTGAGGAGTAGTAATCGCTACAGTATCTCCTGACATTACGTTTGTGTAGCTGCGCGGTATTATTTGTAAATTTATTTGTAAATGTAATACAAGCGAACTGTTCAGTCAGACAGCTTGTGAAACGAAATATTACAATTTCAAGCATTTTAAAGTAGGCGACGTTAGTCAAAATTCCAGCACTTTTCAAACGTGGAACACAATACAACATTAAAATTCTTCAGGTAAATGTTCATTCCCCTGTTTTTGAGGGGTGTTTCTTTATACTACCACATATCGTTACGGGAGGACACCGCACAAAATGACTTGTAAAACGTGCTCGTGATTTCACAGGGTCGCGCGCAGCGTGCGAGCGCTACGGTCAGATGCAAAAGTAGAACTGAGCCAAGAAGTAAGCAAAAATATATATTTTTACTAGGGAAAATAAAAATAGTAACGCACAGTTATTTGGATAAGTAACTTTAATCTGATTACTGGACTGGAAATAGTAGCGCGTTATATTACTCGTTACCGAAAAATGTGGTAAGATTAGAGTAACGCGTTACTAAGTAACGCGTTACTGACATCACTGATGACTAAGATAAATACCGCAACACTTAGTGTGGAAGACTAATGATGCAACAAAGGCTGAACAGAAAACTGGACTTGAGTACAAACACAGACAAGGGGACGAGGGACAGGTGAAAAGACGCTCGGGTGAGGACAGTGAGCAGAAAACAGGTGGGTGACAGGCAGATCAGTGCAGCCTCTGCAGTGTCGTGAACGCTGTAACGGACCGTTGTGGTGAAGGGTTTTTACTGGTCTACATTCCAAGTCTCACCTATGGTCATACTGTAAGCTTTGGCTAGTATGAGATCATGAATACAATGAGACAAAGAATGAGACTGCGAATACAAGCGGCTGAAATGAGTTTCCTCTGCTGGGTGTTCGGGTCTCCTTTAGAGATAAGGTGAGGAGTACGGTCATCCGGGAGAGACTCGGAGTAGTCTCGCTGCTCCATCTTGTAGAGAGGAGCCAGTTGAGGTGGTTCAGGCATCTGGTTCACCTGCCCCCTGGGCTGGCTGGCCTTTCTGTCTTTGCACCTTTTCCTCTTTCTGTCTTCGGGAAGAGGGCAGCGAGCGTACCTCTTCCTCTGTCGTTGGCCCTCCTTGGGGGTGTCTTTTTGAGGAAGGGTGGTGGCTGTGGTTTGTTTTTGTAACCCACATCTTCCCACTACGTCAAGCACAGGCTGTTGGAGTTTGGGTGAGCCCTCCATGTACCTCTTTATATGTGTCATGACAAGATTTTTGCTCAGTTCCTTGATGAATAGCAGCCATGCAGCATTCACACCACCCATATCACCAGGGTGTTGTGCAGGTGAAGTTGGTGTAGACATTGAGGATGGAGACACCCACCATGTTGTACTAGAGAACCACAGGCCTCTTCAAGGTTCAACAGTTAGCTAGTAAATAATAATTACTTGTGACCTTCTTACAAGTTATGTACTCACTCTCAAGGTAACCTAAACCTAATAAAATATTACAGTATGTACAATTGTCTTTCCCAAAGATCATCAAAATATTTTCTAAAGTAATGTTAGAACAATTGAAAAAACATTACTTGTGTGATGGGAGCTGTGGTGAGTTATGAAATGGTAAATGCATGTGGGTCATTTGTGACCCATGTGTATAAACTTGATGTATAAATACAAAAGATGTGTTTTTTCTGAAAGCAAAAAAGGAAAATAAGAATCAAGATTTGTATTAAACAAAAACAAGATATTTACTGCAAACTTGGGATAGAAAATGATTAATGATTTATTAATTTAAAAGATATACCATAGAAACACTTTTATTCAAAAAGTAAGAAATGAAAAAATAAATTAAGGATATATGATGATCAAGTTAATTGAGGAATATCTTGAAGGCTGAATGATTAAATTAATTTATTGCAAAGATATAGAAAATAAAAACTCAGCCGGGTCACTTTTGACCCATGTTGCGCATCAAAGGGTTTTAACATAATAAATAAGTAATATAGAATCACATAACTGGATCATTTTGTATTAAATGTTGCTGTAAAATGTGAACTGCTCAGCTCAGTTTATCCGTAACAGCTACAGGTGAAGTTCTGCAGCCGATCGGGGGAAAGGGGGAGGGGGAGGGGGGGCAGCAGCGTTGAATTTGTGCGGTAGGTGATGACGACAATTGCAACGACATCTCACTCAAGCGAACTGAAACACTCAAACGCTTTATGTTAGTTAGTCTGACTAACTTAATACTATATAATACTATATAATATATAATACTATGACTATTAATCAACTGCATCAATTGTGTTAAATATTGAAATTACATCAATTGCGATGACATCTGTGAGAGAAATGATTGATTATTGACTAATTATCATTGATTAGATCATGTTTAGTTATTATAAGAGATCATTATGAACTTTATGGTTTAGTATTTGTCCATTCTGACTAAGCAGAAGGACTACAATAATGGAGTAGTGTGATTCAGTGTAACCATGTTTAGTTCATATTATGCATGTGTGCTATACGTGACCCAGGTCAGGGAGAGTGCTGAGGGTAAGAACACTCTGTTAACTGGTAGTCACTAGGCTACTAGTCTTGGGTCATTTAGCTTTCTCTGTGTTCAAATGATACATCAGTTGCTTCCACTAACTCTAGGGAAGTCCATATTAGGAGATACACACGTGAGACAAAGTAGCCTGCTGGACGCTTATGTTTTGGAACATGCTGTGCTAAAGATAACCTGCTGTTAGAACTGCTGAATTGTGTTTAAGATTGTATATAAGCAGGGGGACTGCCCCCCTGTCTTCAGAGTTGTCATGCTTGAATGAGACTCTCATGTCTGTGTCTGTCTTGTATCTGTCTTTGTCCTATTTATATATATTTATATTTTGTAATCATTTAACCACGTCTGAGTCCTCATCCATTTTCAGAAAATTTCCACGACACATCTCACTCAAGTGAACTGAAACATTCAAACGCTTAAGGTTAGTTAGTCTGACTAAATTAATACTATATAATACTATATAATATATAATACTATGACTATTAATCAACTGCATCAATTGTGTTAAATATTGAAATTACATCTGGTGACTTGACTAGGACTTGAAGTTCAAGACTTGGGACTTGACTCGAGACTTGCTTGTATTGACTTGGGACTTGACTCGAGACTTGATTGTGAAGACTTGAGACTTACTTGTTACTTGCAACTTAGTGACTTGTTCACATGTCTTGACAAATCGCATACAATTGGAATGACTTGAAATAGAAACCAAAAAAGGAATGCTTTCATTATATTAAATTTTTTTTCTACATTCACAAAAGCAGTATGGGAAACAATAACCTCTTAAATGTATGCTCCTACGCAGAGGTGGGCAGTAACGAAGTACATTTACTTAAGTACTGTACTTAAGTACAGTTCTTGAGTATTTGTACTTTACTTAAGTTGATTTTTTTAAAAATACTTATGACTTTCACTTCACTACAGTTGAATAACAAATACAGTACTTATCACTCCACTACATTTCTGTCCAGCTCTCGTTACTCGTTACTTCCACACACAACTCTCCTCCCCTCCCCCGATAGTATTTTCACAGGTGACAGCCTATCAGCAATCAAGGATATGTCTGTGAGGTGTAAAATCAAGTTCGGTGTCGCTAGTCGTTCTTTTCCTAAATAACAGCAACATGAGCGGAGACTGCGGTGATGGAGCATGCCAGGGTTGCCAACTTTTCAAGATCGCTTGGAGGGAGATTTGAACCTGGACTCGGTGGCGAGTGTAAATTGTTGATCGGGGGGTGGCGAACGTTACCGGGGCGGTGAAAAATGGACACAAATTAAGTATTATATCGCGATCGCCGGTGGTTGATAGATATAGATCAGAGGTAAATAAACTAGATTTTTTATCAGCGTGAGATATCGGAAGTGTGGCGTGAGAGCGTGTGAAAACGGTCAAATGCGTGTGTCTCACGCTCAATGCGTGAGAGCTGGCAACCCTGGCATGCTCTTTTGCACCCATGGCCGTATCTCGACAAAATGTTCCAGTTTTCTGAACGGATGAATCATTCCTATCGTTTTAAATGCATGCTTTGTTTGCCAAAAACAAACTATATCACTGCATACCAAAATTCACCGTCCCACCTGAGGAAGTATATTACGGTATGCAGCCTAAATGTTTTGTTAAGTGACTATGTAGTCAGAGGAGCTTTGCAGTAAGGCTAGTGAAATGACTTTGCCTGCTCACTCCACTGCTAGGTCTGCTAGGATCACTATAAATAATGTTAACATTATATTGGCAAGTAATTCAAACTACGGAAACATCAATAAGGGAAACCGTGTGGGTTAATCGAATCTTGTCAAATAATGTTTCCATTCTAATGTCAGTGTAGAATTAATGTCAATAATTCTAATGTGGCTGTGATTTCTAGTTTGAAAAGAGTTTGTTAGCATGTTGGGTGGCATGGAGTTGGTGGGCTTTAGCCATACTGCAAAAGGTTGTAGCAAGGTTAGACTACCAAGATGCCACACTGCTAATTTTACTTTGTCTTTGTTTATATTGACTGTAGCATAATGTTGTATTGGATGACTGAATACCTAACTAGCAAAGAGAGAAAACCGTCATTTTATTATTGACTTTTAATATGGTAACATAATTTGCTTAAACAGGTTAGGCTAGGCTAATCAGTGAATTGTGGTTTTAGAAAATGTTTTTGTTCCTTAAACTAAAGTGTAGGTTAAACTTTTCTGCTACTAGGGGTGGGCGGATCGATATTTATATCGATAGTATCGATACAAAGGTGAGGATCGGTATCGGATCGATACCACAGTGAATATATCGATTCTTTTGCTGCAGTTTAGAGGTCTGCGCGGGACTGCTTTTTTAATCCCACTCCCGCTTGTTTTAATCCCGCTCCCGCCAAAAAATCGCTTGTTTTAATCCCGCTCCCGCCCGCACCTGCTTGTTTTAGTCCCGCACCGGCCAAAAAATCGCTTGTTTTAATCCCGCACCCGTCCGCCACTTACACATTTCTGTCACCCCCGCCCGCAATCCTAATATGAATTGAATTAATTAGATTTAGTACTTGAAATTTTCTTATGTATTTATTAAAGCAGCTATATAGCGATGGATCGCGCTGTCCCATTTCTTACCACAGTCCAAACACATGCCGTCAGGTGACGTACACCAACACTTTCTGATATCAATCACAACAAGCCGATTTCCCTCTCCATTAATTACAATGGAATATGACTTCCATACATCAGACTTTCCTGTAGTTGGCTTAATTGTGGTGTATTCGCCTGTTTTAATTGAATTTTCCACAGCTGAAACTGGTTGACCGTCTACAGCAGGGGTCGGCAACCTATGGCACGCGTGCCACCATTGGCACGAGGCATAATCACTGGCACGCGACACGCTGGACCAGCATCAGCAAAAATATATATAATTTAATATAAATTATTATATTAATGGATTATAATTTCAAGTAAAAAGTATCGCCCCCCCCCAACGGTTTGGAAGTATCGGTATCGGCGATACTGACCAGTATCGTATCGGTATCGTATCGATACCAAAATTCCGAGTATCGCCCACCCCTATCTGCTACCACTACCTGAATGATGTACATCATTGGAATATGCCTTATGGATTATTATCAAAGACTGTATGAATATTATGCCCAAAGAGGATTTGGTAGGATGTATAATACTTTTAAACTATAACTTTTTTACAAATGTGACGGAAGGTGTACTTTAATACTTAAGTATTTTTAAAAGCAAGTACTTCAGTACTTTCACTTAAGTAAGATTTTGAACATGCAACTTTCACTTGTATCGGAGTAGCATTTGACCAGTGGTATCTGTACTTTGACTCAAGTAATGAAATTGAGTACTTCGTCCGCCTCTGCTTCTACGCTCGTTTGTTTAATCTATCTCTTTTAAACAAATTGCGCAGCAAACACGCATCATGAACACACCCTTTTTGAATAAAGAACCAACTTCAGCCGCCGAAAAAGGAGCTACGAATAAGTAACCAAACGAATCTGAAACTGTGAATAAGTAACCAACAATGTACCCTTAACAGGTGTTACACCAGATTCTGTGACTGTCGAGTTTTGTGACCACAGAGGGCGCTATTTCACAGTTTCTGTTCACAGACACGAGCGCTTTACGAATGCTATGGAAACTACGCTGTTGCACTTTCTTTTCTTCTTTTGTTGGTGTCCACGAGCTGAAAGATGACAGATGTTTGTAGTTACATTTTATCGTCTCTTAATTGCATAAATGTACAAACAAGAATGTTTAGTTACATCATTTTACACAAAATTGTATTGAAGCTGTAGGAGTGCTCGGATGTGTTCCTGTGGGGGATGCAGGATCTGGTGTTCCTCCATAAAACCATGGGGGGCAACAAATGGTGGGTTACCTCAAGAGGTTCCCATAGAAATGAGATAAAACTGACCATTTGTATTTTAGTTATATCAGTGTGTTTGTGTGGCATGTTTAGTCTCATTTTGCAGCTTGTTGTGTACTGGGAAAAGTTATGCTAACAGGGTAAGAGTTCCATCACTCCTTGAGAAGGTTTGTAGACTTCACCCCAAAAGTGGCAGTCCTGTATGGAATGCACTCTGTATGCAAATGTACTCTGTTGTCTTTACCAGCAACCTGATTCCCATTGGTTAACCTGGTTTTTGTGACTGCTGTCCCTTTGAGATGCTGGGGGGATATAAAAAGAGAAGTTTGTGGGTGCAGGGGTCTCTTCTTTCATCTGGGCTCGTCTCTTCTTGCTTCCTCTGAGGTCTTGCTCTCTCTCTCATCCTCTTCTGGGTTCTTCTCCGTGAGGCAGCCTGCACCGGTCGGTATCTCTGTTTCCATTAGGTATTATTGTTACTTTAATCTATTATGGTTATGTTATTGTTTTATATTTTGTTGGTTATCGAATAAATCTGGTTAATTGTGTAGCCACGGTCTTCCTTGATTATAGCTATACTGGGCCAGATGAGCTCATTATTAGTATCAGTTAAAAGGTAAATCAATGCTAATACCAATTTCCTCCAAAGTATCCCATCTGCTACGCATGTTTATGATAAACCTCTGACAAAGCAGGCTATTGTTTATAGCAAGGTACTTTATAAAGTTGGTTAGGTATATTCTATAACCTGCACTGATCTATTTGAGGAGTGAGTTCCTTTAGATTCTTATCAACTATAATTTGGAGTCAGATATTTAAGTTTTATGCACGTCAATCCTTCTTCTGCACCTATTTCCGTCCTTGGTTGTAGGCAAGCAGGTAGGTTAGTTATATCTCATAACTATAACCCCTACAAAGCTCTGTAAAATGCTGTCATTATGAATGGTATTTCTGCCCCTTTGGATAAAATGTTTAAATATAGACTAATAAACGGTTAGGGTTATTTTTTCATTGTTTTCTGTTATAGTGGAGTCACGGTGTACTATTGTTACCTGGAGATTCAGTGGGGTCACATATTCTGATGGCTGCTGTCAGAACTGGTGACCCCAGTTAAAAGGCATAGTAAGTCTTCTTTAAGTACATTTATGTAATTAAGAAACGATAAAATGTAAATACAAGCATCTGTCATCTTTTGGCTCACAGACACCAACAAAAGATGAAAAGAAAGTGTATCAGCGTAGTTTCCGTAGCATTCGTAAAGCGCTCGTAAAGAATCTGGTGCTTGTGTTAGCATCTGAAGATGGGGTGTTGGTCAGCTTTTTCTCACAATATCCACTTTTTCGTTGAATGACCGTCTTGAAAATGGTGTTGTTAGGAATTCGCTGAAAATATCCTGTGATTCCATCCTTTCCGTTTGGAAAACCTCACGATAGTGCTGGCTAGGAGCTAGCTAACTAGCTAGCACACGAGCTAAAACCTCACGAGGCACCCAAACACGCAGAATTGACGTACGAGGACTGCCAATCCATAATAAAAGCTCTCAATGTGAAAGGCAAAGGTATGCGACAGATAAACAGAAGGTCCTGGGGGAGGTCCTTTCTCTATTTTACCTAGAAACAACAGTGTAAAACAGGGGTCGGCAACCTTTGAGACATGGAGTGCCAACTTTAACATGTCTAGTCAATGAGTGTGCCGAGTGGCGAATGTAAGTTGTTGAGCGGCGGGGGGTGTAAATGGATCACAATTATATCGAAATTATATTATATCGCGATCGATCGCCGAGTACAAACGCCTCCGCTTAGCAGAGCGCTGAGGAGCGATTTCGATTGGAGGATCGTGCTCTCTGTCTGAGATTTTTTGCTGATGCTGGTCCAGCGTGTCGCGTGCCACTGATTATGCCTCCGCGTGCCACTGATTATGCCTCCACGTGCCATAGGTTGCCGACCCCTGGTGTAAAATATTCTGATTGGTTGATTTTTTATTTCAGAGTTTTTTTCCAGCACATGCACGAAAAGTGGATTTGAAAGCCGATTTAGAGGAATAATACAAATTATTGGTGAAGCGTTATGAACATATATTACATATAATAGATACAGTATCTTTTTCAAGATAAATGGACCTTCAGAGAAGGCCTTGAAGGCCCTGACGGTTCGCCACTGGTGAACATGCTGTATATATCTGATATATATGAATTTTTCTGGCTTTTGCTACAGCACAGGGATTGGTGGATGACCCTGATCAAATATTGCTTTATTTGATATTTTTATTTATATGGTATTCAATGTCAATACATCATCAAAATATTTGACAAAATATCACACAGAAGGTTGCATTACCCTTCTGTTGTAAATAGTAAGTCAAGCAGACTTACTACATGGAGTCCTCCACCAATGCACATGCTCCACTAATCCTCAGAGTCTAAAACCAATCACAGCCTCCCATACAGTTGGCCCATGCTGCAATGCTCAGTATTCTTTAATGGTTTCCCACCTTCACTAAACGTCGGATGAGGTGAGTGTTAACATTAAAAGAACAGATGTCAGACAGCATGACAAGATGACTGACAAGCTACTGACAGTAACCTGAATTGATAGTGTGCGAGTCGAAGCTGTGAGGGGAGGGTAGAGGTCACAAAAGCAAGTGGATTTTGGAGCTGTGAGAATACAGTGTTCACTGAGGGCTTCTGGTTGTATGATTGGCAGAATAGTCTTCAGGGGACATTTCAGACCTGCAGCAATGTGGTGACAATGCAGACGGTGAAAATGTGACAATACTATTCATTTAATGGGTGTCAAAAGCACTCACATATTTGAATGAAACAATGAATATTGTTTGACTTACAGTTAATGGTTTTCTGAAACAACTCTGCCTTAAAAACTAGTTAACAGGTTACATTTATTATCAGATCAAATTTGGACTTTCTGTTTATTTGAAGGCAGCAGCTTTACCTTTAATGTATTTTACCAAAAAAAAGTGTTTATTTAAAAATCACTGAAAATACTTAATGTCTTGCTGAACTTCTGTCTCTTCATGGAATCCCAGACAAACTTGCTAATAGGGTTCTTTAGGGGCCATATCATCACTTGCAGGACACATTATACTTCTTTACACTGATGATAGTTCTTGACATTAGTTGTACTGCTGCTGAATAAATCTGGAGCCAATCAGATGCCTCCAAAATATTATTGCATGATGGATGAGTATCTCCATGTACTTCTGAGGACACCATTAATCCTGACCAAATGCAAATGCTGAAATGCAGCCCCAAACTTGCAAGGAACCTCCACCATGCTTCACTGTTGAACCTCCACCATCCTTCAATATTGTACCACTCTGCATGCCTTCAGTGAACAAACTGCGTTGTGTTACAGCTAAATATTTCACATTTTGACTAATCACTCCAGATGACTCCATCAGCAGTTTGGCTGTTCCTCACCCCATTTTTAAGTCTCCTTCACAGCTGTTTTTGTTTCAGTTAATCACCTTCAACCTGCATATGGCAATGATGAACATTGGTATAATTGGTTAATCATACAACTGATTATAATCCTACAAAATCCCTGACTGTGTGCAAGTTAACCTATAAGACATGATGCTGTTTTGAAGGCTGTTTTGAAACTGGCATACCAAAACACACCAAAAATTGATTCGATTAAAATTTATCATTTGTTCATTCACTTTGAATTATCAGAGGTGAAATACAGCTTCTGTCACCTAGATTTCAAGCCACTGGATCATCTGTGTAGAACTGAAAAGGACTAGGCTAGGTTAAGATGGCATAGGTGCGATGTTGCCATGGTTATGATGTAGTACACATGGTTTTCAAGTTTTGGACATGAGTCCTTCCATAGTTCAGGAAGCATTTTAGAATCCTTCTGAAGTTCACCGCTTTGTACAATTTTTACTAGCTCTATGTCTTTAACTACTTCATATTTCAGCTATCCCCTGAAATTATTCATATTACATACACCTACCTTTTAACTGGGCATAGTAGTAGGTGTTGGTGTGATATGCTGGAGTTTTGCATGTATTAAAATACAGATGATACCACAGTGCCTCTCTATTAGACGTACAACATCATGCAGCTATCTCCTCAGCTAAATACATGTTTGTGAGCTACCAATGACATTTGAAGAGCACAACAATAGCCTAGCCAATCAGCAAACAGGCCTATGGAGGCCTATGGCCTCCTATTATCATTCTTCACAGAATATAAATACTGTTTGCATAATGTGAACTAGTTATGAAGACATATTGATATTACATGCACGGGTGCTGTGGGCTCCAGTCTGACAAAGCTCATTATAATTGGATATAATACAGAGCTCAAAGTGAATAATACATTTGGCTGCATGACAGACCTGGAGTGTGTGTGTGTGTGTGTGTGTGTGTGTGTGTGGCATTTGGCTCTGATAAAACGGAATGAAAAATGGCCTTGCCTCTAACACTTATCTTATTGTAATGTAATAGCTTCAGCCAGATTTGTGTGTGTGTGTGTGTGTGGTGAGGGGGGTTTTGTCCATGTTTAAACTGAATTAAACATGTCATGCTTGTTGAAATGTAATAATCATATCCAGATAATTTAAATGCATTTGTGTGTGTGTGTATACAAGCAAGAGATCCCGTCCTCATAAACCATGCGGCTGTGTGACAGCTCACTGCAGGAGTGACCCACGTGATTTGTAGCTCATCTGCTCCCCTCCAGAGCCCAACATTCTTCTAGTTTGATTAAGAGCTGCTGCACTGATGTCACAGGTGGCCAGTCGCCCTGGGAAACAACCTGCTGGCATTGCTATCTCTACTGCCAAGGTTATCTGAGCAGTATCAAGACTCCTCTGCTTCCCTCTCATGGTTTCACAGCTGCCTCCTGTGGTTAAAAGGTGTGTGGGGAGGTACACTCATGGTCCCCTATCGGCTGGTTTTCACAGCCTGAGAGGAACTCCAGGCAGCTGTAGTACCACTAGGACCCACAACAGTTGTCAGGTCAGATTTTTTTCTACTTGTTTTTGTTGGTTGGTTGTTTTTAATAAAGCAGAATCTCACATACATCAAACAAATAAACAACAAAAAAGCTGCATTGCTGTGTGTTTTCCATGACGCCTGTTAATGACACGCAACCACTGCATCACACAGTGTAATGGCTTGGTGACTCAGCAGTTTCACACCTTTCTACACAAGAGAGGTCTATGAATTTTGGTGCTGCTATAACATTATGCTCCAGCAGGGGACAGAAAACATTCAGATTATTACCACTTTTTATGCAGGTTGTTTACATTTACATTTACATTTACGGCATTTAGCAGACGCTCTTATCCAGAGCGACTTACAAAAGTGCTAAGTGTTTAGTCAGAATATGCATCTCTATCTAGTATAAACAGGTTTAAGTCCAAACTACTCAAGCTCAAGCACTGCCATAAACAGTTGCCAGTGCTGATACCTAGAAAGAAGACAACAAAATATAAGATTAGACACAGAGCAATACCTAGCAAGACTGAAATACCTACAAGACTACATTAGCAAGTGTTCCCAGAGATAAAGTGCAATTACGATTTATACCAATGCTTCAGTAGATTAGTGCTTATAAGTGCTTTACAAAGAGATGGGTCTTCAGTCTGCGTTTGAAAACCGTGAGAGAGTTGTTGAAATGTTATTCACATATCTGCCTTATAACTACAATAGCAAGGGTAAATGGAGTATAAATTTAGTTATATTATCATGTTAGCTTTAGTTGTCAAAAACACTTGAGTGAAAAAATGAAAATGGCTGTCGGTGTGGAGTCAACTAAACTTTGACTGGAACATCCAAATTTTCTATGTCACTCATACAAACAATATAACTGCTCTAATTTAGGTACTGTCTTCCAGGAAGATCCTCCCCATACTAGGGTGAGCAGACATCCTCTTTTTCCTGAACATGTCCTACTTTTGAGACCTAAAAAAATGTCCAGGGGGGAATTTCAAAATCGTCCAGGATTTTGTTTGACTGCCTCAATCATAATACATGTACAGTGCATTGTGATTACAATTGCCACTCCGTTCCATTCCAGGTTTCTCTGTATCACAAATTAGTCACGCCCTTCTCCTCAAATCTAGCTACTTTACATTGTGTGTGTGAAGAAGAAAGCGTGGGCCTGCCAGTCTACCCACGAGTGTTTACAAGCTAAAGCATGTGTGTCCGCCAGTTCTATGGCAATGTCGAAACGAAAGTGTACGTTTACGGAGGAGTTAAAGAAAAAATTTCCGTGCTTTCGCCCGGGTCGTGATCCGTATGAGGCAGAGTGCTTGACGTGTAAGGCAGGTGCTATGCTGTTTTGTGCTGTTCAATAAATGCAATTTTTACACAGACATCATGTCATTTGTGTCATACACCGATGACCCCCCCCGGCAAAAAAGGTGTCCTCCTTTTCAGAAATCCAAATCTGGTCACCCTACCACATACACATACATTCAGAATTCATATTATTGAATAGTTTGTAGCAGTAATGTTTAGTGCAATGTCTACACATGTCTGTTTCATTACTGAACACATTTTCTCACAATGTGTAATACACACTGCACAATATGAGATGATCTGAAAATGTCCTATTAGTTTCACTGGAATGCAGAAAACAAACTAAGAAAAAAGAAAAAACAAAGACACCACTGGAATGCCTCAGTAGGAGGAGATAGAGTTCATTACCTCTCAGGTAACACTACCACCTACCTCAACAGCAAAATCAATAACTACAATAATACTAATAGTTATCTGCCAAATGCTACAACTGCTAGAGAACCTTTATAACTTGATGTCCAGTGTGTGTTAAAGTGTGGATTTGGGACCTTAGTGTAGCACCCTACTTTGCTGTTTCTTATGGAGTTACAACTTTGACTTTTTTTTGTTAACAACTTTGGAAAAGTGATAGATGAAGCAAGTTGCAAGAGGCTTGCACTGACAGGACCTCTTAGTGAGTTTTGACTGTAATGAACCACCCCTCACCGCACTGCAGCAATTAACCGTGGCATAGATTCCATTAGGTGTTCAAATCATTGAGCAGGAATCTTGGACCAGATGGACAGGATGGCTTCTCACAATTGCTGCAAAATAGATGGAGGTATAGATGCTCCAAGCAGCCCATACTGCTTCGTCCCAGAGATTCTGTATAGGAAGAAGATTTGTGAAGGCCAAGACAAGGAAAACTCCTTGTCATGTTTATGACCCTTGTGATGTGATGCTACTGAATGTGTCCTTCCCAGGGTGGGGCAATCAAATGAGACATCCTTGGGAAAAGATTTGATCAGCCACACTGATTAAAAGGGAGAAGAAACCAACCAAGCGACAGTCATGCCAGTGCCTAAAGCACACAGATTAACAATACCAAGAGAAAAGGAGACATCCAAGGACATCAGGAAGAAGTTGGCGACAGCCCATTAGTCTAGGGACAGCTACAAGGGAAGACCTACAAAAGATTGCATCTCCATCCACCCACTGTGAGACAAATCATTTACAAATGGAGGGCCCTCAGAATCACTACAACTCTGCACAGAGGTGGACGGCCATCAAAACCTACACCAAGGAGCACCAGAAAAAAATTCAGGTGAAGGCTAACCCACACATCATGGCCAACCCACCTCTCCGGCAGCATATGTGATAAATGTACATGTGTTTACAATCAGGCAAAGCAACATGGCATTAATGGGAGAGTTGCTAGAAGGAAGTCTCTGATTTCAAGAAAGAACAAAGATGCCCATTTAAACTTTAAAATCTGAGGCAAACCAGAGGCTTTGTAGGCATCCATTCTCTGGACGGATGAGTCTAAAGTTGATTTGGCCAAAATCACAGGCGCCACATTTGGAAAAAAGTGAGAAGAAGCTCCTCCCTAAAGTGAAGCATGGTGGTAGAAATGTGAAGGTCTGGACCTGCTTTTCTGCCATCGGATTTGGACGACTCCTTATTATCAAGGGCACCATCAATTCCCAGGCCTATCAACAAATTCTTGACCAGAATCTCCTGCCAGCTCCTGGGCATTCAAGCTGGGACCAAAATGGATTGTGCAACAAGACAACAACCCAAAGCATTCCAGCAAAAACTACCAAGGAATGGCTTTAGAGAAAGAAAATGTGTACTCTGGTCAAGTCAAAGTCCGGACCTCAATCCCATAGAAACACTGTGGCAAGATCTGAAGCAGGCGGTACATGCCAGATGTCCCTCTAACCTCTCTCATTTAGTGGAGTTCTAGAAGAATGGAAACAATCCCCAAAAGCAGATGTGAGACACTCGTTTATAGTTACAGACATTTGGTGGATGTAATGGCTGCAATAGGAGGTGCCAAAAGCATTCATAGGTATTCAGTGTTTCAAAAGGAAGATCTGACTGACTAATATTTAGAAAAGTCAAAAACATGTCATTTATAACCTAGTTGTAAACTCAT
The DNA here is from genome assembly GCF_052324685.1 of Brachyhypopomus gauderio. Taxonomy (NCBI): domain Eukaryota; kingdom Metazoa; phylum Chordata; class Actinopteri; order Gymnotiformes; family Hypopomidae; genus Brachyhypopomus; species Brachyhypopomus gauderio. The sequence continues at coordinate 17,125,141 of NC_135213.1, forward strand.
GATCATGTGCAATTTTCATAGATCGTTTACATATGTGTAAGATAGGCAATTCAGATGCATCCCTATGTACAGACTTAGCAGGCAGGAGCTAGGCATCTGGCTGTTCCATCAGTTTGACTCACCCCCTCTGACAAGCAAGGGCAGCTGCAGGTAAACATTAGCTGTATCCAGACTGCGTTACACAGAAAATTTATGCTGCTGGGAATTTATATGGAACTGGGGGGGAAGAAAACCTTGAGAAAAAGAGATTCAAGATGCTCTGCTGTTGCTATATTTACAATCAGTTTGACGTGTGTGTGTGTGTGTTTCAGAAAGATGAATTCTCTTCTGTTTGCCTCTTCCTGTCTTTCTCTCTTATTTACCAGAGCCTCAGCACTTAAAAGTCTGCTATAATGGGGTGAAAGGTCAAAAGCTTCCTATGACATCACAGGTCTCCCAACAAGCTTTAAACATCTGCATGTTTGTGTGTGTGCCCCAATTAGTGTGATGACCATGATAGGTTTAAAAAAAAAAACACACACATTAGTGTATCCTCACACACACATCAATGTACATATACATCAGTAAGGAATCTCTTTTTCTTGCACTAATCAGAACTCATTATCCTTCCATCTACTGACTCACTGCCGCTGTTAAACTCTCTCAATCTTCTCTCTCACACTCACACCTACTCTACACATATTACCTCTATCTCCTCAACCATCTCTCTTTTCACACACACACACACAAACACACAAAAATGTGCGCACACACACACACCAGAGGAACAGAGAGACAGGATGCACTGGAGGGGCTGAGTGTGTAAAGAATATTTCATGTTTCTGATGCTGGACTTGTGTCAGTATGCTTCTTTCTGTGTAGTCAGATAACAAAGCCATGGGGGTCAATATGTCCATCTGCCCCGGGCAGACAAACTAACAGACATGTGCAGAGACCAGTACAGAATAAAGCTGAAGAAAGGAGAAGGTTGGCATGATTGAAGTGCTTTCACAGTGTGATTCAGGAACACAGCAAGCCAGGCTTCCATCTCTGAAATTCCTCCTCATTTTCATCATCATCATCATCATCATCATCAGTCTCTTACCACTATTCCACCTTTATGTGACATCAATGCCTCATTTTCCACAGATCAGAAACAGCTCCTCATTGTGAAATAAATTCAGTGTTATGAATTTATCTGGGGTGGGGAGTGGGGGGATAACTAGACCTGTTATCAGTGCAACTGCTCTCTGTCAGTAGAACGGTTCTTTCTCAGTGGAGCTGTTCTCGGAACCCTGAACCAATAACCAAAAGGAAATATTTTGGCTCTTTTAAATGGTTAAATACTTCCAGAGAGACTTACAAAAGTGCTTTGTTATCTACAGGTTGAATGCATCAAACACAACAGGTTAGAGTTCAAGATAATATGAATATTGCATTTAATTTTAAAAAGAAGGACACATTAATTGGCAATGTCGAAGGTTTCAGGTTTTGCTAGCATCAGGGATATCACAAAGGGGATATCAACACAGTAGGAAATCAGAATGCTTCATTAACGTCTATCTACAGTTTCACAGACATTACATTAACTTTTCAGTGAAATCCATTTTTATTATTATTTATTATTAGGCTAGCTCTGGAAAGGTCAGCCTAATATTAACAAAAAATTGGACTTCATAAATAAAATAAAAAATGAAATTTGCAACTCATTTTAGAGGTCAGAAGCGCATGCCTTTTATATTCCATCTTTGTCCACTAGAGGTCAAACGTCTCCTAAAACTTTCAGGATACAGCAGGGAGTAAAGACATGGATCCATTAAAAAGAAAATTTATCTGGACTTGACTCTGGATTGAAATACATCTACACTCTCCTTACCCACAACCAGCTGTGGTTAGAAAACAGTCAGCCAATGGTTGGGGCCTCAAATGCGATGTAAAGTATATTGGCTTGTGAGCTGACAAATGAGGTTTTCTACCTGTCTGAGATACGAGATGCACACCTGTTTCAGTCAGTGACAACAATGCCTGACAGGTGTCAGAGAGCAGGTGTCAATCACATATGTGACTGCACTTGCCTCACACAAATTAATCACCAGTAAAATTCACCTTCACTTTCGATCTTTGTAAAAACACACATGCTCGGTCGTCATTCACGGTTTTTGTTTACAAATGGCAGCATCACCACCAATAATTAACCTGCTGGTGTCTATCCCCAAATGACCAATAAATACAGTCACACCCTTCTCAAAAATAACTTCATCCATCCCGTGTTTCCAGCCATGCTCTGTGTGTGTTGAATATTTTCGTGCTGTGTAACGTCATGTAATACCAGCTGAATCCAGCAGGGGGCAGACCACAGAAGGCTAGGTCTCTGAAGGATAGGCAGGCTGTGGTAATCAGCACCGTGTACGAGTGGAAGATGCAGCTCGGCGCTTTATTAATTGTTGCTTTCGTGTCAGTTGTGCCCATTGCACACGATGATTTAATCAGCCAAATTCACAGCTCAGGGACAACACACTCCACCAAGAGAAGTGTGTGTGTGTGTGTGTGTGTGAGAGAGAGAGAGAGAGAGAGAGACTTCATGTTTGAGTTATATGGTATTTTATAGGTATGCCTATGCACCGAGTGAATCTACCTGTCAGCCTGTCTGTCAGTAAGGCAGCATACCTGTCAGCCTGTCTGTTTGTCTGTCTCTGAACCTCTCTCTTTCATCCTTAACACTTTCTCACACACACATAAAATTCTTATTTTTACCCAGACAGGTTTGCTGTGTTCAGTATAATACACTATTACCTGGAGACATAAATTGCTGTGTTCAGAAGAATTACCTCCATCCCTCATTAGGCTAATTGTGTGCCTGTGCTCTCAGAGAGTTAATAACCTGCTGTGTGTCCCTGAGATACTGACAAAAGCAAAACACACTTCATCCAGTCAACATGAGTTCTGAGAGGACAGTGAAGCCCTACACAGCTCACTTTCTTCTTATCTCCACCTGCTACACCTTTGCCTGTGTAACACCTCTGTCGCCACCTGAATTACATCTCTACCTAACACCTCTATCTCCACATATTTAGCACCTCTATCTATACCTGTCTAAAGCTTACACCTGCTGCACCCTCACCTATGCTGCCAGTCTCCTCCTGCTGAGTGCCTTGCTGGATCACTGGGTCACTGTTGGTAATATTTAAAGCATGTGGGCCTGGAGTGCTTGGAGTCCCATATGGCAAAGACCCATCCTGCATGCACCTAACGCCCACTACAATCCCCCCACATGGTGCCTTTAGACAGACAGCACAGGTGAGAGTGGGGAGAGAGCAAGTGACCTCATGGGAGACACAGAATGAGAATGAGGAGTGTGAACAAGCATGAGAGAGAGAGAGAGAGAGAGAGAGAGAGAGAGAGAGTGTGTGTGTGTGTGTGTGTGTGTGTGTGTGTGTGTGTGTGTGTGTGTGTGTGTGTGTGTGTGTGTGTGTGTGTGTGGAAAGAGGGTGCACGTTTTAGGGAGAGAGAGAGAAGCAAAGTGTGATGGACAGAGTGAGAGAGAGTGGGTGTGTAAGGGAGAGAGTGAGAGTGTGTTTGTGAGGGATAGAGTGAGAGAGAGTGGGTGTGTGAGGGAGAGAGTGAGAGTGTGTTTGTGAGGGATAGAGTGAGAGAGAGTGGGTGTGTAAGGGAGAGAGTGAGAGTGTGTTTGTGAGGGATAGAGTGAGAGAGAGTGGGTGTGTAAGGGAGAGAGTGAGAGTGTGTTTGTGAGGGATAGAGTGAGAGAGAGTGGGTGTGTAAGGGAGAGAGTGAGAGTGTGTTTGTGAGGGATAGAGTGAGAGAGAGTGGGTGTGTAAGGGAGAGAGTGAGAGTGTGTTTGTGAGGGATAGAGTGAGAGAGAGTGGGTGTGTGAGGAAGAGAGTGAGAGAGAGGTCACCATTCCAGTTCCTATAACTCAGCTTCACTGAAATTGTCACCAAAAAGTGGTATAGTTACAATGTAAGGAGAGGTTATTTAAAAGATTTCAAAATCCTGTAATACAGCACATCAACATAAGTCATTATAATAGATAGAATGACTGTCTGACACGTTTCAAAAAATGAGGGTGAACCCACATTTCCCACTATGAAGGAACATATTAAGAAAGAACCAACAGTTTAATTGGAAAAGCAGCAGCCACTTGGTCTGAAAAGAGTGGATTAATATCCCACCCTCCTGACTACTCTCCTGGGTCCTATTAGACCTCCACCCCCATCCAAGTTTACCCTGATGGGATTAGGACTGCTCTCTTTGATCCCTCACATGCTGGTACAAATCCTCACACGCCCCAGTACACTCACTCCTAAGATAATTAGTGCTGATTAAAAGGTTTCCAGCTGCTGTTTGTGTGTGTATGAGAGTGAGGGAAAGAAGGAAAAGGAGGAGAGCGAGAAGGAGAGAGAGGGGGGAGAGACAGAAGGAAAGAGAGTGAGTAAGTGTGGTGGTTATTGTTCTTGCAGGTGTGTAGGTGTTTACTGTGTGAACTCCTGCCCTGCGGTCTCTGATCTAGATCCAGAGATTAGACTGATTAAATTTGCCTATTGTTCCCTGCACTCACATGGCCGCCCTGCGCCTGTGTGTGTGCGCGTGTGTGTGCATGTGTGTGCCAGAGGTTGAAGAGGTTGTCAGCCATGACATGACCACTTCACAGACACACACACACACCCCTTGCCACAGCTGCTGTAGAGGAGACTGATAGAGGGCGACAGATGGTGGATGTACAGCTACACACTGACCAGCCATAGACAGTAGACAGTTCACATCTCTGTGGACAGTGTTTAAAAGCTTGGAACTGCTCTGTCCGTTTGCATAACTGACTACAACACTCTGTAATGTCTGTAAAACACCAAAAATATGGAACTCACCATTTTTGGCCAGTGAGTTGACTGAGAATTGGTTTGTTTTTACTCTACCAGTCTACAGAGACACAGAACCTGAAGGTCATACAAAGAGACAGACAGATGAAGGGAAAGAGAAGGAGAAAATCTGATCATCAAGTTATCAAGTCCTGTTGTTGATTGACTCAAATATTTTTTTTCTTTCTGAACTACTGTAACTAACTAACTAACTAACTATAAATAAATAATGACCTTCCTGTTCATATTCCCTGGGGTAGCAACCAGTACTACACTTGAGTAATGATTTAAAATAATCCTGATCTTAAAACTTGCAAAAAATGTGCAGGTCCTCCTATACATGGCTGACAGCATGTCTATATTCTCAGAGCATATCTTCATAGAAATAATAACACTCTCCTGTCAATCCAACATTTTGAGGGGGATGATGAGGAAGACAGCAGACAACAGCAGAATATAAAAATAAGCCTACCTTTAAAACCTGGGTTTCCTTAACCCATTGTACACATACCAGTATGGCTGTGGCAAAGAACATTTCTACTTCCATGACCATAGTCTCAAAACCTACATAGTAATGATAGTTTATAAATTCAAAGGTTTCAACACAGTAAATCACAACCTTATATATAAATATACCTATGCAGGATTCAGAACTTGGAAGATAACATATGAAGGTTATATCGCTAAAGCACAATGTGTTTAATCGTATAAAGCGTTCTAACTAAGAATGTTTTTCGTGCAGTAGCTCGAGGTTCTTGAGCCATGACTAACTGTTCTTCATGTAAATTACCCATTTTCTTACAACGGTGCCCATTGCAATTGCTTTAGTCATGACGTCATCGTTTCAGTGAAACAAAAATGAAGAAAATCATTTGTGAACAGCTAACATTTTCTTTATTAATGTCTGTTATTAATGTCATCAAACGTTCGTATATGGAGTTTTACGGAGGGAGAGGCGGAGGCCCAGACCTGCAGCGCCTTGCTCCCGTGATAGATGTGATAATTAACCTGGTCGTGTTATTGAGCAGGAACGCCGTGGACAGGTGTATTGACTATCCAGGAAGGCTGCCACTGCGGGCATTTCAGTCAGCTCACCGAAGTGTCTCACTGATCGGTCATGTTTCAACGTCCATCATTTTAACTTTGCAAATTGGACGTGGTGACGCTGGTTTAGTGTGGTAATAATGAAGCACACCACCCTCCCCCGTGCGCGCGAGCGCGTGAAGCTTGAGCGCTCGTAGGATAATTAAACTCATTTTTCTCTGTCTCATTTTCCTTGACTGCATTAGTAGGCTAGATTACTGGAGCTTTGGGGCTGCTACTGGCCACTTTCACAGACGTTTACAGGCTTACCGCGAAGCGAAAATGTATTAATACATACACAATAAAATGATTCAGGTAGTTCAGCCTGTTCTAACGCGCCTATAATGTCAACGAGATGTTAGATATGCTTCTTATATTGAGACGTACACACTCAAATGACACATAAATTTCGAATATAACCATACCGGCATGGCGTCGGGACCTGAAAGGCACTATTAAAATGAGAATAAAATGATCTTAATAGATTCACGTTTATTGTGCCGGGGAACGCGCACACCGTATGCATCGCTGCTGACAGACAGAAAAACATGGTCACTCCGGCCCAATTAACTGTGCTGAATAAAGACTGAGTTGACATCGAACTGGCGCTTGTGTGGGTTCGTGTGTTAAGTGGGCAATCGTGACAGGAATCATGCGTGCGGAGTCGGAAATTCCTGCCCGTATAGACAGGATAGAGCGAGTGAGGAAGAGCAGGAGACCGGCCTCGGCTGTCCCATTAGCCTAAAAACAGTGAGTCTCATTAGAGTGAACGTATCGAGTCCAGTCCTCCCAGCGCACTGTCTTAAACGCTGTCAGCATTATTAACCGACATTTCCTGCGTTTGTTTCTGGCTCGAAGTGAAGTCCACTTTACTGCACTGTGAACCAGAGAGAGGTTCGCGCATCAAACGTTCTCCGAAAGCGAGGCTACCCCGGCATGTCCAACATGAATTACATACCGCAATGCGATTATTCCTTTGTATCTAAATATACCCCTTGTTTAAGTACGAATATTATGGAAACTGCAGCAACGTGCAGAGAAGGCAACACCAAACAAGAGCTGGAATATAAAAAAATAACTACTTAATACGAAATTCAGATGTGCTATATAAAATTCTATCAAAATGAACAATTTAATGTTCGTTATATGGGAGACCGATAATGGTTGTAACAAAGGGTTGATTGTTGTTTGATTATCCGTTCTTGAGTAGTCTCTTAGGTATATAAAGAGTACCGGTAGTCTCTTAGGTAAAATGTGAGGTATTTCATCTGTGCTATTTGTAAACCACCATGCTGCTACAACTAAATAACAGGAATGGGGGTGTTTGTAACATATTTTAATAAGTGTTACTAACAACATAGTGATTACTAAATGCCTTTACTATTATTTTTCCACAAAATTCCTTTTTTAATCAGCATTCTAAGACTGTGGGTGAGAAACTACACACGTGTAAATCTGCATCAGATGAGGTGAGGCAGGGGAGGAAAAATATACAAATAACACTGCTCCTGTGTGACATCAAGCAAATACTGGAAGAAATGATAAAACCTCAGACAACAATGATCATGACAGCTGCCCAGTGTGGACTATCACAGCAGACAGGAGAAGTGGATGTGTGGACTGCTAACTGGACTGGGGCAACAGATCTACATGTCTGGATGACTCCACCTGAGGCGGGCCTACTGAGAATCTAAAAAGTGCAGATTAATGTGTTAATGAATTAAGAATTAAATTTTAGCATAAAAATGAACACATCCTACCTTTTTGTGTATTTAGGTGCTGCTACTAGATGATGAAGTGCTAGATGCACAATTAACTCATTTAGATGCATATTTTGTAGGTTTGGATTCAGTTTTGAAATCTTCACTCTTACTGTTACACTTTCCCCAGTAGTGGGGCAGGTTGTGTACCACTTACCCTGGCAGTGGGGTGGGTTGTGTTACACTTACCCCGGTAGCGGGGCAGGATGTGTACCACTTACCCCAGAAGTGGGTTGGATTGTTTTACACTTCCCCAGTAGCAGGGCAGGTTGTGTATCACTTACCCCAGTAGTGGGCTATGTTGTACCAGTGGAGCCCCTTGTATTGGCATCAATTTGGGAGTTCTATGATCAGGGCTCTCAAGTCTCACGCATTGAGCGTGTGACACACGCATTTGACCGTCTTCACACGCTCACACGCCACACCTCCGATTTCACACGGCGAGAAAAAAAATCTAGTTTATTTACCTCCGATCCATATCTATGTTGCCCTCCACTGGCGATCGATCTATGATGTAGCTACAGAAGGTGAAAATGTCACTATTTACAGTACACGGGGGCAGTTTGTGTAAAAATATGAGAGCACTAACATACATATTCTGTGAGTTATAGCTGTCAAAACAAAAAGTTACAACCATCCCCGGTCGACATTGTCATACGTATCCACAGGTGATGACGGTGAGAAGCATGGCCTTCCTGTCCTCTCTCATTTCATTCACATGACACTTACCCTGCTGGACTGAATCCCTTTGAATAGTAGCAGATCTGAAATGAAAATGTAAGATTACTCTGAAGGAATCTACTCTGTGCTATAGATTACTCCAGAGAAGTCTTGTCCTTGCTGTTCCCAGATCACTTCTGACAAACTCAGATGAAATCATGCTCAGACGAACACACTTCTGAACACAACCATAGAGGGATCTTTACATATTTAGTACCAGCATACTAAGTGAGTATCTATGTGTGTCATAAGCAGGACAGAGTTGGCAGTCCTTTGATCTTGAGAGGTGTGTCACCGTGGTGACAGCTAACACTCTATCACTCCAGCTACACTCATGCTGACTGACACCTTACATGAGAGCTCCACAAAGAATTGCTGGGAAAAAACCTCATGAACCTCACATCAAAAACTGTTCATACATTTACAGCATTATGAACTCTAGTTGGTCTGAGACTACAATACACATCAAATGACTGTGTGTGCTTATGACAGGCTTTGTATTACTGATGTTATAGAAAGATGTGATGTGCAAATGTGCACTCTAATGGATCATGTTTTTTTTTGCACTGTGCAGTGACTCCTGAGCAATCAGAAACATTCAAGATGAGTGTTTTGATGAGTCACATCAACAAAACAAAAACATGTTTTAAATCAAAACAATGCAGACCATTCTTTATGTGTATTACATAAATTGTTCACCAGTGTGGTTTCAATATGTTGAAGGGATTATCAGTAATATCACAATATGATATTTTGACCAGCTCACTGAGTCTAGTAATATTCTCACCATTAATAGACCTTATTGAACACCTCACACTTTTTGATCTTTGACTAAAACCCTGACTGAATTAATGTTTTATACTTTGATGAAGTCACAGTTAGCAGAGCTTCTGGTATGTGTGGGGAAAAATTACATCAGCATTCTGCATTAGAGTGGCTGGTTCTGGCTGGCTAACTGTGTTTCCAGCAGTGTGTAGACATAAAAACAATAAACTAAAAGATAAGGACTTCATACACATGCTGGAATCACTGCATAAGTACTTAAAATTCATCCCGCTGTGATCATCGTTATTATCATACATCACTATAATGAAGGAGCCCTTCAGACTGTGGTAATTATGAGTTGATAAATCATCAGGTGAAAATTAACTGGGTGTCAAAACACTGGTTGGAGTGGGAGATGGATGGAGTGTGCGTACTTGCGTGCGTGCGTGAGAGCAGGGAGCAGTGGCACTAATCTGTTCCGGCCGGCGCTGCGGGGGGAGTGCGGAGAGAGAGGGAGATGGATGAGGCACGGCGGATTCAAGGTCACGTAAAAGAGGCAAGAGAACGGATGGGGAAGAGACCAAGAGAGCTCCTTTAACTGGGATGGTTAGAAATGAGCAGAGGAGAAAGGAGATGAAGGGAGGATGGGAGAGAAAAGGAGAGATATTTTTTAGAACCTGTCGTATTTTATCGCAGAGGTGGTTATAAAGTGGATTGTCTGCGGCCTGAAGCGAAGCCCTGCAGCTGCAGATCATTTCTGGGTGCTGGTCAGCCCTGATTTTGTGGGGAAAAGGGGGAGGGGCCTGAAGTGATCAGAACGTTGATGGACCATTCTGAGCATACTCAAACATGTGCAGCAACATCAGTAATGCAAGGCATTGCCAGATGTCTCTTTCACACATATCATGATACTCTGCCCCACTTACACTCACTCTTCCCAGCAAACCATTTTCGAACACTACCATGTCTGTTAATAAAACCTTAAGTCCATTAACATGGACTATTAACAAACCTACTCCTTCCTTTCATCAGAAAGTAATAGTGTGCTTGTAAGAGGGATATTGTTAGATGCACAAGAGCAGATAAGAGAACCCCTGTCTTTCTCCGTCTTCAGAGATTGTTCCTCTGTCTTGTCTTTATACTGAGTTTTTGTTGATTTGCTGACCTGCAGGACGTAAATTTGCTCCACCACTCAAACACACCAGCTCATGTCCTGGATCCTGGAAGAGAAGGAGGCTGATCCAGGGCTCTTTCTCTCCGGCTGAACCTGGTGGACATGATGGAGACTCTAAGACTGCCAAGGGTCAGAACATCACAGCCAGCAGATCCATGTGAGAAGTGGCACAGCAAGGGAAACTGCAACTGGACATTTCTAGGTTCCTACAGCTCAGGGCTTCTGTTTAATATACATACAGAAATAACTCATCCAATAGCCAGTTACAAAAGTGTCACCTTCAAGGATAGATCTTACAATGGAGAAATGCTATTAGGACATGTTTGTGACCTAGCCTACATGTTAAGGAAGTCTGGCATCTTCACACTGCCTCAGTTCAAAGGATCAAGTGTTTGCTCACACGCCTCCCTGTAGATACAGCTGGACTCACAGATGTCTGTGAGAGATATACTATATTGCCAAAAGTATTTGCTCACCCATCCAAATCATTGGATTCAGTTGTTCAAATCACTTCTGTGGCCACACGTGGATAAAACTAAACATCTAGGCATGCAGACTGCTTCTATAAACATTTGCGAAGCAATGAGTCGCTCTCAGGAGCTCAGTAAATTCCACTGCCACCTGTGCAACATGTCCAGCTGTGAAATCTTCTCACTACTAAATATTCCACAGTCAACTGTCAGTGGTATTATAACAAAGTGGAAGCAATTGGGAACAATAACAACTCAGCCACAAAGTGGTAGGCCTTGTAAAATGATAGAGTGGGGTCAGCAGATACTAAGGTGCACAGTGTGCAGAAGTTGCCCACTTTCAGCAAAGCCAATTGCTGCAGAGCACCAAATGTCATGTGACCTTCAGATTAGCTCAAAAACAGAGTGAAGAAAGCATCATGTAATGGGTGTCCACGGCTGAGCAGCTACAGCCAAGTCTTACATTACCAAACCCAATGCAAAGTGTAAAGCATGCTACCACTGGACTCTAGAGCAGAGGAGATGTGTTCTCTGGAGTGACCAATTAAACTTGTCTGTCCAGTAATCTGATGGATGAGTCTGGTTTTGGAAGTTGCAAGGAGAACAGTATTTGCCGGACTGCATTGTGCCAAGTGTAAAGTTTGGCGGAGGGGGGATTATGGTGTGGAGTAGTTTATTTTGGTGGAGGGGGGATTATGGTGTGGAGTTGTTTGGTGGAGAGGGATTATGGTGTGGGGTAGTTTATTTTGGTGGAGGGGGGGATTATGGTGTGGGGTAGTTTAGTTTGGTGGAGGAGAGATTATGGTGTGGAGTTGTTTGGTGGAGAGGGATTATGGTGTGGGGTTGTTTTTAATTTGGTGGAGGGGGGATTATATTGTAGGGATGTTTCCAGGATTTGGACTCAGTCCCTTAGTTCCAGTAAAATAAATTCTTAATGCTTTAGCATGCCAAGAGATTTTGGACCATTACATACTTCCAGCTTTATGGAAACACTTTTAAGACGGCCCCTTCCTGTTCCAACATAACCAGTACACAAAGTAAGATTCATAAAGACAAGAGTGAGTTTTGTGTGAAAGAACTTGAACGGGCTGCACAGTCCTGACCTCAACCCAACAGAGTGGAAACTGTGAGCCAGGCCTTCTTGCCCAACATCAGCGGTTGGCCTCACAAATGCACTTCTGGAAAATGGTTGGAAATGGGGGTGACGGGAATCAAAAATTCCCATAAACACTCCTAAACCTTGAATTAAGCTACCCAGAAGAGCTGAAGCTGTTATCACTGCAAAGGGTGGACTGACATCATATTAAACCCTATGGATCAATAATGGGATGTCACTCAAGTTCATATGTGTGTGAAGTCAGATGGATTAATACATTTGGCAATACAGTGTTAAATCCTTTAAAAATGTCCTGTATGAAAAATGAAGAATGAAAAAAATCATCCTAGAATGACACAAAACATCTTTGAATTGCTTCCCTGCAGGCCCTGCTTGTTATTCAGTTAAACCCATTTGCAACAAGGACACAGCAATCAGTTGGCCACGTTTTTCAAAATAAATGTAATCTCAAAAGGAAAATTCTCAAATGAGAAAAGCATCCTAACACAGTGACATACGTCATATTTACAAAAAGACACACGCATATTTTCATAGATAACCTTTTCATTTAGCACAACTATAAGCACATGTCTATACCAGCGGAGCGAGTCCTGTTTTCAATCATCCATCCCCAGCCTGTGTGTGCGTGTGTATGTGTGATATTATTTTCCTGCTTATGTGTGTGTCAGAGTTAAAGGTGATAAATGTCTCGTGCTGACCGCCAGAATTTCCTCCTCAGCGCCACCCACTGGTCATAAATCAGTCGGCCAGCCACGTGCTCCGGTTGATAAATGTAACATGTGTCTAGCACAAGGCTCGTCGTGCTGGGCAGTGAAGGAAAGATGCAAGCCTTCCGAGCCCGCCTTTCTGGTAATGCCCCTCCCACACTGAACCCGCCCCCCAGTGTCCCTGGAGAGGGTAAACAGCAGAGCTGTCCTGCTCTCAGCATTATTAATGTAGACTGCAGAGAAGCCTTTCAAAGGTCTTCAGCATCCCTGGTATTACTCTACAGCATTTGGCTTTGCCCATTAAACAGGCTAGATTTGAACACAATGTAATTTAATGTCTTTAGTTTGGTTTCACGTGCTGGGAGTGTTTATGAGTAGAGGTATGCCCTAAACTAGTGATGCTCTAAAGTACACATCAGTACAGATGGATGACACACTGGTATCAGGCAAAGGTCTCTTGCTTGATTCTACACCAAAGCTTGTGAGAAAGCAGAAACAACAAGTAGATGTGTTATCACTGTTTTGACTAGGGAATGATCATATCAGGGGGGAGGGGACATGTGCAGGAATCGAGGCTCTTTTTGCACACAGTCATCCTCCTTTAGGGTCATAGTTGCCTGCACAGTTGCTTGCTCTCTTGTGTCTTGGCCAGCTGTGTGCACTTGCATTATGGGTTTATGTACAGGAGAGGTGATAGACCATCTCTAGAGTGGACCCTAGATGTGACGTCTGTAACTGCTACCTAAGGGTCTCGGGTCCACCCCTGGTGGGACGCCTCTGACACTCTGCCTCCCCTGATTAATAACACCTGCTGCATGTTCCTAGCCTCACTACCTGCACTGTTTCATATGCCTCTGTCTCTTTGCTGCCCCACAAGTGAGCGCAGTTACATATGTCCACTCCTCGCCTGCTTGATTTTAGACCAGGCTGGTTAGCCTAATTCTAGTGTTCTTCTTTTCCTGATCTTTTTTCCCCTCTTGTAAAGTTCAGTGCACATTGTTCTGTGATCTGCTTTTCTTGTCTGTCCTGCCTGTTTCTCAATTTTGTCCTATCTCTTTTCTTTTCTCTCTCCCTCCCATAACTGAGAGCATTAATCTGGACTGTCTATGCAGCCTCAGAGAGAGAGAGAGAGATAGTTTGGTCTAAAGACACAGCGATTAAACGCCACTACTGAAGCCTACTTCATTTTGTGCAATAAATTACTCTATTAATTACTCCCGCATTACGCCCGACAGGGTCACCTTCTGGTGTTCGATCCACCTCATCTATCAGACATGATCGTGGAGTAACAGAAGTGAGGATGTGAATGATGGGGCCAATTAGGTAACACAGGCCTGAGCTACACCATATGTGTGTGTGTGTGTGTGTGTGTGTGTGTGTGTGTGTGTGTGTGTGTGTGTGTGTGTGTGTGTGTGTGTGTGTGTGTGTGTGTGTGTGTGTGTGTGTGTGTGTGTGAAAGAAAGAAAGAGAGAGAGAGAGAGAGAGAGAGAGAGAGAGACCCTAAGAGAGCATGACCCTTAAAGAGACCATCCTACATTATCGAACCCTAACCCTAAACCCTTAAAAAGGGCTTCATCTAATGATCTAACCCAAATGTAGCCCCGGTCTCATTAATAATGTTCTGCTCGTCTTCTCCACACACCACCCTGCCCCATGGAGTGTGATGCAGTGCTTCATTTCTCACATTCAGGCGAGGGGTTCAGAAACATTTGATCAGTGACCACAAACTCCTGGAACGGGCCATGACATTTACTCTTCTGTTGCAACACACACACTTGTGCACACACACGCACCCACTCACACACACACACACACACACACACACACACACACTCATCATCATGTTCATTGCCGAATTTCTGCACTGACAGTGGCTGAAGGATCGATGGTGTCAGAGCATTTTATTGGCATCCCTCACTGTCTTCCATCTCTAAATGAGAGTGCTGGCATGCCTATCTGTTACCTGTCTGTCTGACTGAGCGCTGGCTCCTGGCAAGGTCAGTTAGGACGTCTGCACTGTCGTTCTTAATCACCCGTGCTGGTAGAGCTGTCAGCATGACCTCTGACAAAAGGAGAATCTTGGAATTGGAACAGCAAATATGATTTCATAATTCAGTGATACTGTGCTGAAATGTAAACGTGATAATGTGTTTCATTTCACTGCCGTCTTAGTGACATTAAATCAGTATTTTGTAGTTAAACATCCAAATCACACATCAATTGTCAAGGCATGTTCAGTAGAGGTAAATTATGAAAGACTATTGAATGTTTTTTTTTTCTGTTTTTGGGAGGCATATGCAATGAGAAGTGAGGCATAGGCAGAACATAGCCCTGTGGTACACCATTATGAATTTCATGTTCTGTTGTGATTTAAACCAACAGAGTATTGAGTTTTAGTCAAATACATGCTAAATTTGATTAAGACAACCAGTCCAGACTGCATATGATGTTTAGTGATAATATTTGATGGTTATACACTCAGGATTCCCTCCCAGATTCTTCCTTACTCATATTGTATTATTAGGAAAGCTGTTTAGATGTTTGAATGCCATTTGGAATATCATCTATGACCTAATACGATCTAATTTGCTCCTTGCTGAAGTAATAAACAGCTCATTTGTAAGTGCATCTGGAATGGGAAGATCCATTTTTCCTAATGAACATTTAGTGCTCCAAGAACATCAGGCACATAGAAAATTATGCTGTTGCTATTAGAAACAAGGTCACATGTAAAGAGTCTTAAATGAGAGATTCTTTTACAAGATTCAGTTTCTTTTAATCTGCTAACAAAGTCTAGAGAATCATGTTG
The DNA here is from genome assembly GCF_052324685.1 of Brachyhypopomus gauderio. Taxonomy (NCBI): domain Eukaryota; kingdom Metazoa; phylum Chordata; class Actinopteri; order Gymnotiformes; family Hypopomidae; genus Brachyhypopomus; species Brachyhypopomus gauderio. Next base: position 17,140,599 of record NC_135213.1, read on the forward strand.
AGTAGTGACCATGTGATCGAGCAGCAGTCCTGCTGTTTTTATCAGCTTTATTGAACATTAGTTCAATGTTTGTTTTGCTTTATTGAACATTAAAGCAAACATCAAATAATTCAAAACCCTTACAATCTACCCACAGAGACACACACAAACACACACACATGCTCCCACCCAGACAGGTACACAAACACTTACAGTACCTTTCAGAGGTACAATCAACATCAAGTTGGTTTGAGTTAAAAGTTTGAAAGAAATTGAATAGAATAAAAGCCATTCAAAGGTTGCAAATAATGTTCTATTTTTGAGAAATGCATTTGACTCTTTGTCCCCTCTTTCTTTCTCTCTGTCTCCTGTCTTTCTCTCTTACCAAATTACTTTATTATTGATGAACTCCATTAGCCCCATATGATGAGCTATAGAAATGTAATTGCTCAGAGCTCTGTTTTGTAATTGCTGCATATGTTCTTATCTGGCAGAGGGACCATTTTAAACAACACACTCATGTCCATTCACAGTCACTCCAATTCTGTGCCCTGATATTTTTTCTCTATGTTATTTTCATTACATTTGCATGCCATTCGGTTTCCTATAACCTTTCCTCAGAAATGCGTAAACTTGCACAGTATGGGAGATCTCAGTGATGACGGGATTGGTATCGTGGTTACAGGCTGCTTTAAGCACACTAACACAGGCTTCAGCTGTCTGAAGACACTCTCATCAGTGTGACGCTTTTACCGACTGGGAGAAACAGCCCTGTGCACGTAAATGTAGAACAGGCCTACTGCCAAGGGACATGATAAATAATAAAAGTAATTTATAAAGTTCTCTCTCTATTTCTCTGTGTAGTGGAAGGTTAAAATAATTTCTGCTATACTGAGAGGTCAGAGAGTCTAACTACTAGGAGTTAGACACTATAACCATTCCCTGAGGGTTCAAGCACCCTTAGCTCTGTGTATGTGTGTGTGTCTAGGGATGACAGGAAGTATGAAGATTGTTTCCTGTAGGGGAGGGAGAGAGAGGAAGAGTGTGTGTATGCACACATCTTATTGTCCTGATGGGTGTCAGACGTCAGTGTTCACCTCCACAGTCTCTCTGTCTTCCTTAGGTGCACACCATCCTAAAACATCAGCTAGTACATTCTGCTTTATGGACCAGGCAGATTTAGGTTTGGGAGCTGATTTCTACCGCTCATTCTAAGCACAGAATCCTATCTGGTCAAATAATTTAAAATATTTCTCATAATGTCAAAGCAAGTGCAGATACACTTTAAAGGCAAGGGTGGAAAAGGTTTAACCCTGAATTGAGGGCCATGTGCTAACCACTTTCAGCTAAATGACAAAAGGTTGTCCAACTTTGCAGCAAAGAGTTGGAACCTCCATGGCAGAACCTGATGTGCAATCACATGATAATTGTCCACCTAATAAAAGATACATGCACTGTAATTGTGGAGGTCTGCAAGCTATCAGGCTTGTTTGCCACTCTTGTTGGAGCAGGTGTGAGGAGGAACTGGGACAGACCACGAGAACTCTACAGGTGAGCTGCCACATGCCTAATTAAGGTGATTAAAGTTATTAGGAGTTGCTCTGTCATCACGCTGTTATGGCTCATCTCCATAGCCAAACACTCACACATGCTGCATGACTGTGGCAGTGGTAATGAACCGCAGTCACTAAAGCAGAGCATATGGTAATATCAACTCCAGCTGGCATCAATGATCCCAGTGCACAACACCTTGTTACTACATCAGCACACACTGCCAGTATGATACTGTCAATCAAGAACTAACTGGGTTTAATACGATAATGTGCTCTCATTAACAAAAGGCTATAAGTAATTCCTCATAATTAGAATCAGTAGATTAATTAACCAGCACACACACGCACGCGCACGCACGCACACACACACACACACACACACACACACACACACACACACACACACACACACACACACACACACACGACACCTTCACATGCAGATACACACACACCTTCACATGCAGACATGCAAGCATACACACACTGTGTCTCTTTTCACAACACTAGCAAACTGTTTTATATTTTGTAATCTGTAATCCATAGTTTCTACAGGTTCTATACTGTATTTGGTTTGTGTTACATGTGTCTATTAGATTACTTTCACACTGAATTTAGTCTGACTTAGTAAAGTTTGAATTTCATGTGTAAGTTAATCCATTGGAACTGTTCTGAGTACAGCTACAATCAGTCTAAGGTTTGGTTCTCTATTAAAATTATTGGTTAACAACTGAATGTAAGTATAGTACAAATGAACTGTGGTCACACAAAATTACACACAATGCGATGCCAGCTGAGCATGCTGGGAATAATTAAATTTGGACTCGATTATTGCCACTTTCGAAGCACTCCAGCATGTGGCCTGTAGGGTTCTGGAGTAGAACTGCAATGCAGACTTTAGATTATCCTCACCTACACCACCCACCAGCTCATCAGCTGTGTATCAGCTCAAGCACTGGAGTCTGGCATCCCTGAACATAACACAGTTCTGGCATAAAACACCTGTTATCTCTCATTTCAGCCAGAACATTACATGACAAACTTCACTTTCTCCACATCCTATATCTTGTTTGAAGACTGCTAAGTTTTCATAGTTATCAGAAGCTACATGCTTCTAATAGCAAAGAGAATTAGAAAAGGATGCAACACTGCTATATGGGTCTCAGAGGTTTGAAGGCAGAGTGTACAGTATATTGCTTTGTACATTCCCAACCTGTACAACGCAAAGATAATCACAACTCAGAAACAGTAAAAGACTGAAAGAATGATACATGTGAGTGTGTCTGTGTGTACAATACATTCTGATGTTATACAGTAAGCACATAAATAATTTGTCCGATCTATCTAAGAGACATGACAATCCATCAGAAATGCCCCGGGTCTATCTGTCTTGCTCTGGAGTCTGATGGCTTTTTTTCCCTTATACACCTATTTCTGGACACTGTCTTTTGCTTTGTAATCTCACTCAGACTTCCTGTGCTGACAGGAAGTTCAGTAGGTGACCCTCCGACCCTCTCTGTGTGTCCAGCTCCACTTCTTGGCAAAAGTGCTTGTGGGAAAAATGTGGTTTGGCAGAGAGCACGGCTCAGATGCAGCCTCGAACAATAGCGTGAGTTATAGCCCCGTGGGCACAACGACCCCAGCACAGCATGCAGGTTAAGGATATGCAGCACTAGAACGGTGATGAATTGGGTCACATTGTAACTGCTCTGCTGAGAAAAATGACTCCGGCTCAGAATATTCTGGAGCCGCAGACGCCGGCGTGAAGGTTAAATTGTGTATTACTGTGAAATGAATGGAGATGAGGGGGGCTGCTGGCACGAGGGCATTATTTAGTGTCAGCGATAGAGCGTCGCTGCACGAGGAGGAGTTACAATGCAGCCACTCCCTCTCCTACCGCAGGAGAATGGGTGCAGGAGCTTGCAACAGGAACTTCCTGTTCCAGATTCCTTCCTCTCTACCAGTAGCACACACATGATGCCAGTGCAGCGTCTCATCCACACCTGCCTCCTGGACCAGTCATTGGACCAACATACTAATGCACAGCCAAGCACTAGTGATACAACTAGTTCAGTTGTATTTATATAGTACTTTTAACCACAGACATTGTCTCAAAGCAGTTCTACAGAATCCACTAGTGAGCAAGCTAGACTGGAGACTGACAGAGAAAGATTTTTTAGAACAGCATAAGGAGGTTGGAAATCAGTATGCAAGTCATCTTTCTTCACCTAAATCAGTCATTTTTATGATTGTACGATCAGAATGAATCACACCTTATGCGTGTGTTCAACAAACAGAAAATGTTTTGCGTGTTGTAGTGCAATCACTCATCACTCAGTCAGTCACTGCAAAATCAATTGCCAGTCCATCAGGAACAGCGATCAATCATGGAGACTTCTGCTCTTATATTGATTGGTCAGAGAGGGGCTCTCTTGGCTACTGGAGGTCGTGAGGTTAGGGCTAATTTCTCTCTGGTGCAAGCAGTGTGAGTGGGGAGTCTGAGTGGGGAGGTTTCAGGTGAAATCTTGACTCAGCATGCATGTGCGTGGGTGCACAAACACACACACATGCACATGCACACACACGCGCACACACACACACACACGCACACACACACACACACATACACACACACACAGTGTCTGGTGCAAGTCATGTTTCACATTCAAAATGTCAATCTCAGAGACTGACCATCTCCCATGAGAAGCAGACTCTATTTCCCCATCTCTCTGAAACACCGTCGTCGTATCTGGCCCTTTTCTGCTGCTTGTTTGTGTGTGTGTGGGTGTGTGTGTAGTCTGAGTAAGAGATGTTGTTGGCAGAATGATGCTCTTAGTGGAGGTTTAAAGACTCATTCTTGTATTACATGACTGAAATATTCTATACACACGTGCAAAAAACTCTTAACCATGATCAACTCATGCTTGCATGTCAGACACAAAGAACAGTTATAGAACAGTGTATCAATTTTCATTCACTGACAACTGCTCGCTCTCTCTTTCACACACACACACACACACACACACACACACACACACACACACACACACACACCTACTCATCCACTACTGTAACTGCACATTTCCATCGACTGAGTCTCCCTCCTCCCTAGTCCTATTGAGGTGTGTGGTTTAGCTGACAGTAACAGGGCTATGGTTCAGCCACTTTCATCAATACACTTGCCAATATCCAGACAATCAACATCTGTCATAGAGAGCTCAGTGCTGTTTCTGTACCCTGCAGTCCAAGAAAAAAAACACACACTGACTGAGGAGACAGCAACACAGTGTTTGATCTACCCACCACCCCACCCACTGAGACACACACAAACACACACATGCCCTCACCCAGACAGATACACAAACAGTTCCTAACCAATTGTTCTACTGTAGTTCTGCATTGAGATTTTTGACCAATCCCAGAGTTACCCAGATATAATCACCAATCCCATAATCCTTCAGTGACAGTGGCCAATCCCACAGTATAACAAGTACACAGTCCAATTTTGCCATCCCCAGGACCAATCACCAATTCCACAATGCCTCAGTGACCAATCCCATAATCCGCCAGGAACACAGCAATCCCACAGTCCCTCGGTTATACTGACCAATCCTATAATCCCACAGAAACACCAATTTAAATTGCTTGAATGCTCCTTTATCAATCACTCACGACACACCAGTCCACCATATTCTCCCTCAGCCTACTCAAAGAACTAGCCATTAACACACACTACCCTGCTCTAAAATATTTGAGGATCACATCACCCTGCTGGCTCCCTTCCTGAGAGTATGCCCAGCCCCCTGTGCCACCATTACTCACAGGGTGTAATGACCACAGATGGCCCAAACATGGCTGCCCAGTTGACAGTTTAATTTTGTCTTCTTTCATTTGCCTTTTATTATCCTCCTTTGTTCCCTCTACTGAAGTCTGTCTTTTCTTTACTGTTTCTTATTTTCTCTCCCTCTTTGCCTTGGTCATCCTCTGGAACTCTCTGTCTCTCCCTCCCTCTCTCTCTTTCCCTATCATTAAACAACATCTGCCATTTGGCCGTTTGGCTGTGTGATGAGTGACAGCCTCACTCCAACCTGTGTACTGCCAGTATTTCTATGCACCTGCTAGGAAAATAAAAACAGCAGGAACAGAACAGAGGTTGCCCACAAACCTTTGTACCTGTTACCTTGGTGATGGGTGGTGCTGATGGAGCGGTGCCGTGACCGCTGACAGTATCTGTGAGCGATAGCTGCATCCACAGCAACGGACCGCAAATCAAAGCAGAGCTGGTAAATGGTTATTTATTTATTTTTATTTGTGTATGCGCTGATGTCATGGTTGCAGTGGGAACTCTAGCTATACACTTGCAGATTCCTGGCAAGCAACCTGATCCCTGTGTGTGTGTGTGTGTGTGTGTGTGTGTGTGTGTGTGTGTGTGTGTGTGTGTGTGTGTGTGTGTGTGTGTGTGTGGGTGTGTGAGAGATTTGTCAGTTACTTACAGTAGGTCTAATATAAAAACTGTACGAGTGAATTGTATGAAAAGTGCATTGCGACGTGGGAGTGACCTACATGTTGTAGCTGGAAAACCAGATAAACTTCCCAATCAGAGACTCAGGGGCTACATTTATACAGCTGTGCTGAGGTCAGCTAGCCAAGGTGATAATGCTAAAGTACTGATAAATCTCTCTCTCACTGACACACACACACACACACACACACACACACACACACACACACACACACACACACACACACACCACACACACACACACAGATCTACTATGAACCTCAATCTAACTCCAAAGCTGTGTATGTGTGTCGTAAAAGGTACAAAAGTACAAGATATATGATTGGGTACATTTGGCATCAGGCTGATGAAGCCCAGTCTTGATCAATTCTTCCTTGCTGATCTGGTTTAAATTATTTCCCACGGCTTTTCAGTAGTTTCCTGTATATAAAGGTGCAAAGTCTGGAGCTCTAGGTCATAAAGCTTTCTGGTAGTCTAACATGTTATCGCTGTCAGCCTACCATTTCATGTGCTCACTGTGGTTTGTGATGATGACGTGGGTGGAACACAATGTCTCAGAGGGTCAGAACTGTGCTGACCCTCTGTCCCCTCATTTTAGGTGTTAGTATACTTCTACAGCCAAACCTGCAGGAGCTGAATGCCCTCCACTGTCATCTATGAAATATGGACCACTTGCATGTTCCTTACACAATTAACGTCTTTCTGTCTTATTTGCATGCCAGTGTGGAGAAGAAGCGGAATGGAATGGTTATTCGCTGAATCCATCTCAAGTCTTGGTACTCCCAAGGTTTCAGTTCTGCCAAGCTCATTTTTCCTTGCCACTATCACCTCTGTCACTATCCGCTCATCAGAGACCTGGACCCTACATTGGTAAAGCTCCTGTTGTAAAAGGTGCTATATCGATCAATTTGACTTTGTTTCTGACAGATTTGCATAGATTTTTTGGTATGGACAAAGCTTGTTACTTCCTGTAAAAGATATTGCTGAGATTGTACAAAACACTGCCTTAGCTTAGGATCCACTAATACAAAACACTGCCTTAGCTCAGATCCACTAACACAAAATACTGCCTTAGCTCAGGATCCACTAACACAAAACACTGCCATATCTCAGGATCCACTAACACAAAACTTTGCCATATCTCAGGATCCACTAACACAAAACACTGCCATAGCTCAGGATCCACTAACACAAAACACTGCCATAGCTCAGGATCCACTAACACAAAACACTGCCATATCTCAGGATCCACTAACACAAAACACTGCCATAGCTCAGGATCCACTAACACAAAACTTTGCCATATCTCAGGATCCACTAACACAAAACACTGCTGTGGTGTCTGGGGATAACCACTAGGAGGAGCCAGTGGTAGGAGAGTTCAGAGTTGTGCAGAGAGAAGAAGTGAAGTAGGGCTGGCGAGTGTAGCAAAAGAGAAACGTCTGTACTGCATTTTACGTTACATTAAAAGTTAACTTGTTTTCGTACTGCGTGGTTCTTCTGAGTCATCAGCTGGAACACAACAACTGCCATAGCTCAGGATCCACTAACACAAAATACTGCCATAGCTCAGGATCCACTAACACAAAATACTGCCATAGCTCAGGATCCACTAACACAAAACACTGCCATAGCTCAGGATCCACTAACACAATATACTGCCATAGCTCAGGATCCACTAACACAAAACACTGCCATAGCTCAGGATCCACTAACACAATATACTGCCATAGCTCAGGATCCACTAACACAAAACACTGCCATAGCTCAGATCCACTAACACAAAATACTGCCATAGCTCAGATCCACTAACAGAAAACACTGTCATAGCTCAGATCCACTAACACAACAACTGCCATAGCTCAGGATCCACTAACACAAAACACTGCCATGGCTCAGATCCACTAACACAAAACACTGCCTTAGCTCAGGATCCACTAACACAAAACACTGCCTTAGCTCAGCATCCACTAACACAAAATCCATAACCCCAGTAGACATCGGTTCTTAGTTCCTTGTGATTGGATGCTAGAGTATCTCCCTCTACACAGACACACACACACACTCATAGACACTCATACACACCCTTGTATATTTTCTTTCAAACTGAATGACATTTAAAAGCAAAGAAGCTAATCACAGGATCCAACCACAAGATTCAGTGTGCATTCAGTGTAATATAAAACATGCACAACCCCAATCACTCAATTACAGGTATACAAGGCAGCCAATGGGAGTTCAGGACATATTTGAGAAGCCAATGATTGTCTACTGGTCAGAACAGTCAATAATTGACATGTTTGTCCTATAATAGGTCAGAGCAGCACTTAGGAGAACAGGGGAGCAGAAATCACAGTAAATCACTTTTTACCCACAACATTATATTTGTTTAGATATAATATGGACAAATTTTGTATATGGCCAAATAGTCAGAAGTGCTTCATCTGTAGTTTTTCTAAGCCACCATGCCTCTCCATGCCAGTCTCAGCTGCCCATATAACAGGAGACATTGTTGGGAGCTTTGACAGACTGTTCTGATAAAAGAAAAACATTTCATGGATGTTAAGAAAACCAAAATCCCTGAACATTTCAGTGACATTAAAATAGTAGACTCATACCTGAAAATGAATGCTATGGGAACATTTTTGGAGATTAAAACCATTATGACATGACTAATATGACTGGGTTTTAAAATGAATGTTTCTTGATTTGAGTGTTTGCAGATGCAGAGCCACACTCTGATTTACTGCATCAATTGAACACCCTTGCTCACAGATTATAGTCAGTGTAAAAAAAACAACACAATTTTGCTCCTTCTTATAACTGCAGAGAGTTCACCGTGTGTGTGCGTCTGCGTCATAAATCTTGTTTTATCAGCGTGGTGTGAGATGAAAAGGAAGAGAGTTTTAATTTTGTTCTCATGTTTGTGACAGATTCTGCCCTTCAACTAAAGTTACAAACACACACACAAATACACACTCACACAAATACACACACACACACACACACACACACACACACACACACACACACACACACACACACACACACACACACACACACACTCCCTTGATTGTGGTTTCACACTTTTAAACTTTCCCAAACAGGAAAAGATGTTCTCGGGAGCATCAGGTGTAGACACAGTTTGCGTGTCTCCTGCGTGAACCGTTAGCCTGAGTGTGACCACGGGTGTGTCTTACTATCTACCTGCATTCACTTTATGACTCTAATCACAGAACTCATGTCACTTACACATGGAAATGTACTTTTGATCTATCATTTCTTTGTGTGCACACACATACACACACACACACACACACACACACACACACACACACACACACACACACACACACACACACACAACATGAGACTGTGCTTCTGATTAGGAGAGAGCAGCAGCTGCTGTGTGGTGGAATGTGACAGAATGTGATGGATGGCCTCATGTGTCAATCAATCACACACACACACACACACACACACACACACACACACACACACACACACACACACACACACACACACACACACACACACACACACACACACACACACACACACACACTTTTGCACACACACTGTTCCACAGAGCAATGCATCACTGTGCTGGCAACTGCTGAAGGTGTTAGTGATCAAACCCAGTAGGATTACAGAAGGGTTTACATAAATCGTAGTACACCTCATCGAGGCAAAAGCCTCATTCCTAAGGTGTGCTTTCTCTCTCTCCCTCTCCCTCTTTCTCTCTCCCTCTCTCTCTTTCTCCCTTGCTTCCTCTTCTCCACCTCTGCTCTATTACAGATAGCAGGAAGGGACAACAGCTACCGCATTTCTAGCTTCCAGTGTCTCAGCTCAACCTTGTGTCTTTCTCCGCTCTCGTTCTCTGATCACCTGCTGTGTTCAGTGCGTTGTCTCCGTCTTTCTGCTATGTATAAATTCATGCATGAGAATTAGCTGATTTCCTGCAGAAGGTAAGTAATTGCTCTTGTGGTGTGCTGACAATGCCACAAACTCTTAAGCTCAAACATCTATGACAGTCATACAAGCACACAGACATCTTGCAGTACTGTCTTCATGAGGTCCTTTCACTGGCTTGTGTATTGTTGTAGCTAACTCTTGCTATGCCTAAAAATAATCTTAACCAGGCTATGTTGTATAATCTTAATAAATCAAATAAAATACATTTTTGTGGTAAAATTTTTTTCATAGAAAAAAAATATATATATAATTTTGCATATTTGAAAAAAAAAAATTGTGTGGAACAGCCCAGTAACAGTCAGATGATGGGTCTCACCACAGTTACTCACAGTAGTGAGCAGTAAAAGGTAAAGGGTTATGAAAACAACAACAACGAGAATACCCAGATAATCTGGAAGGGTTCTGTGTAATCTAAAACACATGATCCATTTCGGTATAGAGCAAGTCAGAGTGCAATTAAACAGCAACCAAGCTAACCATTTCACCCAAAGATCTCCCAAACTACACAATAGATTAGACAGTGCAACCCCCTGGGGTCTGAGCCAATTTTTGCCACTTTCTTATACCATAATATTTCTATTTTTTACCATATTGTTACTACATTAGTACTAGCCCGAATATTATATGTTATATTATATTAAATATGTTTTGACTGTAAATAATCACAGCATGCCTTAGATAATTCTTTTCAGCATAAGCTTGGCAGAACATATTGTCATGGGTCTCTCACAGGGATCTTTTATCTATAATTATATTATAAATAAAAGTTCATAACACTGGAAAATCAGTGACAAGCACTGCAGAATATATGCAGGTAAAATGCAGTGCATTTAAAGTGTCCTAGATCAGGGGTGGAGCCTGTAGAGGCCTGTAGACATCTGCAGAGGTGCGTTTATAAACCACCACCGTAATTCAGATGGTCTTCAGGACGTACCTCATGGACCGGAAGCTCAGGCCATCATTGAGAAGTAAGGGACATTTTGTCTTGTGAGGCTGTTGTCGACCACAGGAAGGCCCTGCTCAGTCTCCAGGGGCTACGGCCAGTGTGGAAGAGCATGGACCCCTGTCTTCACAATTTGGAGGAAGTGGCTGTGTGAGCCATGCAGGACTGGGAAAACAAAGATGAGAGATTTTTATTTTTGATCAGTGTTGCAATAAGAAACCAGGAAAATAATGTCATGTCAACAACTGCACTACCCGCTAGATTATCCATGTGCTTGTCTAGCCAAAAGTGCAACCTCCTCTTTACGGTTATGGATTACCATGGCTGCGGTAAACAGAGGCACACACTCATTCATGGCTTGTGCACCCACTTGATGAGTTTACAAACTCAAGCCATGCTGCCAAACAAAAAACAAAGAGGAAGAGGGTCAGGTTCCTGTGCTGGTCCCTTCACAGAGCACAGGGGGATTATTAATAGCTGGAAAGTGTGTTACCGACGTGAACCATAACAGGAATTACACTCTTATCACAGAAGCAGTATGCCACATGCTCACACATCCTGCACCCTGAATCATATGGAGGAAACAACCTTCATGCTGTCCAGCACTCCTACACACGCACACACGCCTGCAAGCACACCTCTGATTTAGCTCAAATACACAGACTGACACACACATGTATATATGCATACCCATGCTCCAAACCAGCCCACATAAATGTCCCTCTTTATGTCTGTTCTTGCACTGAGGATAGCAGGGATCTCTCTGCTTTTGGGTGAGTGGGTGTGTTCTAGATTGAGCTGATCTACAGGTCTGTAGATCTTCCTTTGGTGTGTGTGTGTGTGTGTGTGTGTGTGTGTGTGTGTGTGTGTGTGTGTGTGTGTGTGTGTGTGTAAATACAGTATGTGTGTGTTCAACTGCACTTAGGTCAAAATAAAGAAAGTGGAACATGTTTGCATTACCGTTTATTCTTAGTCTCTCCCCATCTCAAACACAGGCACACAGACACACACAAGCACACACAGGTACATGTAGGCCCTTTCTTTCTCTGCCCTCCTCCCCCAGTGAGTATCCAGCTGATAGCATATTGTCAGCCAGTGTAGACAGATAAGAAATCTTCACGCAAGTGTGAACTAATGAGTTGCAGGTGTCTGAAAAGTAAAAGTCTGGGACGTGTTTGAGTGGCAGACAGTGAGTATGAGTGTTGGTGTGTTCCAGGTGGGTCCAGGGTGATTCTGTTCATAGTAAGCTTTGGTCCGTTTCTGTCAATCATTTCTGTTTTCACTGAGCTAAACCCTCCCTCTCTCCTCTCTCTATCCTAACTCCCCTCTCTGCTTCACCAGTCCCTCCACCCCTCTCCATCACATGCACACACTCCCTATCTTGTTGAAACATTAGTGTTTATGTGCATTATAAACATCTCAGACAGCAGCGAAATGTCTTCACGCTCTGTAGTGTGCATGTTTCATTATTCTATTAGAATATCATAACCTGATTTAGATGTTGCACAGTAAAGCTTTTTAGTAAACAGGTTTCCTTTCAGTTCTACTAATACTTCAGCGAGCAAATATACAGAGAGAATTTGTTTTTGTGTGTGTGTGTGTGTGGGGGGGGGGTGTTGGTGTGTGTGTGTGTGTGAGTGTGTGAGAGAGAATAGAGGAATTAGTTCCTTCTTAACATAATTCCTGACACAAGGTTTCTCTACTTGTTAATGTACAGGACTGAACATAATGTCCTTATCCAGACAGCTGTACTCTGTACAGAGAGCATTAACAGTCTATATACTAATTAAAACCCTTGGATATTAACTTCCATTAATCAGGGCCCACAGGGACAATTACACCGCAATCCCTCACTATCAAACAGCTCTATGCTGAAATGGAGACCAGGCAGATTGTCTGATCATTAATAAGGCTGGACTCACTGCTGGAGGCTTCTGTCCAGTCAAACCCACTGGTCCACCTTTTCTATTGTTAAAGTCTGCATAAGTGTTTTTAAAACGTTGATAAAATGTCACACTAACCTGTTTAAAGCTAATGTGATTTATTATAAAAACACTTTGGCAAAACTGTTTTTAAATCCGGATAGCCATTACTGAAAACGGTATTCTGAAGGAAAATGAATTGCTTTGATGACAGTCAGGGGCTATGTAATCACTAATGAAACATTTCAATATGGTTTCACTGTACTAAACAATCAAGAAGCTCCTGGATTGGCTCCTGCCTGATGATTATTCATTTGAGTCTTCTTATGA